>NW_017299854.1:42136-50256 GCF_001594075.2 Trachymyrmex cornetzi | reverse complement strand
TCACAAAAAGGGTTAATTTTTATATTGTGGGGGTGGTTTGTACCCCTAAAACGCTTTATGGGGACGTATAAAAAAATATGTATTCAATATTTTTCGGTGTTTTGAAAGTATGCCAAGTTTCATTAAGATCGGCGGGTGGCACTTGGGTAGGTTTACTTGTTAGTGGATGTTTTAAAGCTGTACCTATAGAAATCCATGCCATATTCTTTTCATGCACGTTGCGATAACCCGCTTTTCCTTTAGCATAAAGTCTAGGATTGCCTTCAACGAGTGCAATCAAATACAAGTCATCTTGAATTTTATCTTCTATACCATAAATGCCTTCCAACACGGGTGTTTCAATTTCGTCTAAATATTCCTCAACCATCTCTTCTTCGTTTTCCATTTCCAAATTAGATTGGTCGAAATCCATTTTTAAAAACACAAAATTCTTGAAGAATATCGAAACTTTCCTTTGTGCAATTTTTCCATCGTTCGTTGTGCCTCTGGTTATGCGTATATGGTACTAGAGATATCTAGAGATTATACATAAATAGCACCTCTACGAAGTACACGCCCTTTTTTCTGATTGGTCATTTTTTATTCCGTAGTCGTTGGAATAGGAATTGGTGCGAATCCAGCGACTACGACTATAACTGTCCTGCGACTAAAATAGAGTAATGTTACGATCGTTTTTCATACTTAAAAACATAACTACGACTTCATTGTAGACACTGGCTTAATTATACCGACTCGAGCGACTATCATTACGACTATTCTGCGACCGCAAACAAATAGTTTCAACCGCTTTTACGACTTTAGAACATACCTACGATCTCATTGTAGATGCTCCTATAATCTCTGTGTAGTCACACAAAGGAAAACATTTTTGACACAAAATGTTTGTGTGATTACGCAGAGATTAACTATGTTTTCTTACGTAACTTTTCGCGCTGAATCCGAATCCGGCTGCAGAATTGCTCTATCGCGTCGAGATTTCGAGAAATCTTAACCCAAAACAGCCAAATAAGCCATTTTCAGTCATATTTGAAATTCAATTAAAAATTGATAAAATTTTTGTCGTCTAATCCATTGATGGTATCATTTACTACTATACAGCCCCTTCAAAATCCATGACAAAAGATAAAAGAATAAGCTAATCTGTCCAGAAATACCGTTTGTTTCTTTTTTTTTTAATCTTTCCCATGGGATGCAAACGTCGGGATACTGTTGACTTGTCAACATTTAACTGTTTGGCCAATTCTTTAAGCGTTTGGGAAGAATCTTCATCCAGCAAACTTTGCAATTCGGAATCTTCAAATTTTTTCGACTGACTCGGTCGTTGCTTATCATAAGGGTTGCCACTTTTAAATCGTCGAAACCAATCTCTACACACAGTTTCGGATGGTGCAGACTTACCATAAGTCTGTGTAAGCAATCGGTTAGCTTCAGCTGCACTTTTTTTTAAATCGAAGTAGTGCAGAAGCACACATCGAAAAAACAATTTATCACGATCCATTTTTAATTTGCTCATTCGAAGCATTTGTCTCAACGAAATATGGCGGTTTTTGGCTTGAAGTTAGTGGCAAAGGGTCATATCTTTCAAGGTGACATAAGCGACATCTGTCCGTGCTAAAGTATGAAACACCTAGATACATTTACAGCCGAACAGCAGGTTTCAATGCAACCACCTAATACTATAGTATACGTAACGTATATTGTAGTATTTCCCTAGACTTTCGTATACGTTTATTTTCAAGAATAGGGCCCCAGGCATCCCGTTTTAATAGGATTATCCCGTTTTTTAAGTTGCATCCTGTTGTCCCGACAACTTTCTAACAGGACGCATATGTGTCCCGATTTTTCCAATTGATATGTAAACGAAACGTGTAGAAAAATACGATGCTTGAATTTCGCGCCTTTTGTCTCTGATTGGTTGTGTTTCAGAACCATTTGATTTAGAGAGTCTCTTAGGAAGAGCATTTCACAATTCGCTTTTAAAAAATGTTAGGCTTCTTAAGCAAATATCATCATCAGGCAAATACGATGCCACGCAAAGTGTCCTACAAACGATACAAAGTATTGAAGGATCTGGAAACCTACTGCAACCGTCGTGTTTTCATCACGACATTTATTGTTAGCACGTATTATTAATTATAACATTACTTAAACGGAATATATATATCTTTTACTATTTACTTGTCTAATATAGTCTATTATAATAATAATTTATATCAATATTATTTATTATATCGCAATAAATGAAACTATTTGTTACGGCGCTGTAGAAAAACCCTTAGAAAATCTTTTGACCCTTACACACACACACACACACACACCGACCCCTATACCAAAAATCAATTAATCGATAAGCATCTTTACAATTCTCTAGTTCACTTCGCTCGCGTCCCGTTTTTTCATTTTGAAAATCTCCCTACTCTATACATATCAGTTATTGCGAGGAATATTTCCTAAGCCTCAGTAGTCGAGTTGGCTAAGACACTTGCTCTAAGAAATCGAAAGGTCCTAGGTTCGAATTCTGGCTGAGGTAATATATTTTTCGCAATAATTTCTTTATAGTTTTTCTAAATTTAATGTAGAGGGAACTTAGGGGGATTAGTAGCGTTTCAGACTGATTGTGTTGAAAATCGATGTGCAATCATATCTGAAATAAGAGTTTATTTAATTGTATTATTCGAAATATCGGAAATACTTTGATCGAAATGATGGCATTATCCATTGAAATTATTTAATTTTGTCGACATCACCTGAGAAGAAATGTGCATAATAATATATATGTTAAAAATATAGTTAAAATTTTGAAAAAATTAGTTGATTTTTGAATTATTTATTAAAATAATTCAATTGAATTGAATTAAAAAAATTTTTGTAACATAGTTCCATTAAAATCAGATCTGAAGGGGTTAATGAAACATAACTACATTACGAAATAAAAATAAAAACAGATTTTTAATTATTAAAGTTTAAAATAATAATCGTGTCTTTTATGTTCCATATGTTTTAGAAATAGAATATTCTATGCCTTTAAGGAAAGATTCCAAAAGACGATCTGATACAATAGATTCTGATTCTAAAACTGTAGATACTATGTCTACTAAGGATTGTCAACACGAGAGTGACTATTATGAGAAAGAAAAAGAAGATGATGATGATGAAACTCAAGATGCATGGCTCGAAAGTCTTGGTGTAGAAAATTCAGAAATAAAAAAAATTAATCACTCACAGGTACGCATAAATATTAAGCATTTTCAATTTATGTTCATATTTGGACTTATTTTAGGCGAGAATGACTTTGGAAAAAGAAAGCGAAGTAGATAACTTGAGACAATCCCTTGTGTTCGTAAGAGGTGTGGAGACGCAAGCGTTGTTTAACTTTTTAATTAATTGTAAATCAGCTATCGCGGCGACCGGTGCGTTAGCGGGTGTTCCTCCTACGCTTTTGGCTCCGACAGCTTTTCATGGTGCTACATTAAAACCACTCAAGGTATCGCATAATTAATAGAATACATTTCATTTCTGTTGTAGAACTTGTAAAACTGTTTGATCTTATACAACTGTTGCTTTCTTTCTTTTTTAATGACAAAGGTTCGAGAAAGCATAGTGCATGATAGTAACGATAGATATTATTCTCTCGAATTGAGAGGACCTCTTTTGCCCCATGTGTTGCCTTCTCTCTGCCATTTGATGAAATCCAGTCAATTAGAGCAGTATTCAGTAAGCTGCGCGCAATTGGCCTCAACAACTTCATTTTCCACAGCAAGACATGGTATGGACATGCGAATACACGCATATTAATCAACGAAATTTTATGAGCGAAATAGCCAAAATATAACTCTTATACATTTATAGGCCACGCGATTGCCACGAGAACAGATGATAGTATCACAAAAGTATCGTCTAATGTTTTTGGGCAAGAAAATTTAAGTGATTGTGGATTCAACGAAGAATTATTGAGCCACTTTTGCAATTCTGACCCGACTACAATAGAAGTTTTAGATAGTTTCAAGTTTTTTAACGGACTATATACATGGTCATGATCACATAAATGTACAGTTTAGAAATAAAAATAGTACTTCTAAGTACAGATTTTGTACTCATAAAAATTATTTTAAATAAATGCAACCGATTTTTTGTCCTAAACATTAAGGCAATCTTATATCGCTGATGATATATACCGTCCGATAATGAAAATATCATTATGCTTGCAAAAGTAATGTAATATCTAATGATCTAATTAATGTGTAATGTAATAACAAGTATTTAATGTAATTACTTGCGTACATAAATTGCTATATTATAAATTCATATTTTTGTTAATGTGTAATTTAATGTGTTACGTAATTTAAGTTGTTAGATATATGTACATATTGTGTGGAACCATATTATGTGAGACCACAAACGTTATAAATATCAGGTAAAGATGTTTTCATTTAAATTGATGTAATGTTACATTTCTTCTAACGATAATTTTGTAGATTACAAGAATCTTAAGGCTCCTGAGTACTCAGTTAAAAACTCTGCGTTGACGGTGGCGACACAGAATCAGATGGCGGCCTGGCAAAACTGATAGCCACACACACAAACACGAGCCCATGTACATGTGCTCGCCTTCGGTGCTTCAAGAGCACATGTACATGGGCTTGGGTGGCACCCAGTTGGACACGGCTCAATTCGACACGAACCACTCACAGCGCTTGAGACTACAAAGTTTCTAAGCACCGGTCGCTGTGATTGGTGGTGTCCAATCGAGCCGTGGTCAATCGGGATCACCCCCATGGGCTTGTGTGCGTGTTACAGCGTCTCGCCACGACAAATGACTGAACTTGTAGGCGTGGAAAAGTGACGTTTTGACGACGAAATTTATATTGCATGCCATTCCGTTATTATTTGCTTAATTATGAAAATGTATCTCGTACTTATGAAAGTCCTAAAAATTGACGGAAACTACAGTTATCAATATATGTAAAAGTGTATATTTCACTCGTTTCAACAGTGTGTCTCGATAATCATCATTTCAGACCGTGTGTTTCCTCCCCGGAAAGAGGCTCACTTTACGTACCTTTTACGACCATTTATTGACTATCAGGAGAGAAAAGGACAGTTTTTGTCGATTTTCACAAATGTTTTAAAGCGATTTCCTCATTCAGACTTATCCAAATTGTCTTTATTTACAAATGGCATGCAATATAAATTAACGTGTCATTCCTCGCTTCTGAAATTATGATTCCAACATGGCGACTACTCAGGAGCCTTAATATCTTTATATTTTACTGGGCTATATGGACTTTTGTTTATAGTTGAATGCCGACACATTTATAAAAAAATTAAATATTAATTTTACTACATATATTTATGATGAAAAAAAGAGCTAGTCACGAAAAACTAAATTTAAGGGGTTATGCCTACCTGTAAACTTCAAAAAAATCGATTTTTGGATTTTGATATTTTCTTAAAGTACATACTTTCAAAAATATTCCCTGTAAATTTCAAGTCGATTCGACAAAAATTGACGAAGTTATGTAAGTTTAAAAGGTACTAATTTGAACATTTAAAGCAGGTATTTTACGTGAAATTGCGTATTTTTTTTTAAATTTTGTACAGTCCGAATCATTGAGGGAAAATGTAGGGGATTTAATTCTAGCTGTTAGGGATTTTTGGGGGATTCTAAGATATATTTTAGGAGACACCTTCCAAAATCACTTGGCAAACTTCAAACGCATTTTTCTCAAAACCGCATTTTTAAAATCGGTGACCAAAATATCTCGAGAATCGCTGCATCGATCAAAATGAAATTTGGTAGGCTTCTTTAATACTAAAAAATTTAGTGCCCGATCGTGGCTTTTTTCTCGTTGCGTATTTTTTTTACTGATAAAAAACGAGCGAATTTTGGTAGAAGAATCGTACCTTCGAATTTGAACAATCGCCATTTTGTCGCAAATTAATTTTTTAAAAAAATGAAGGATCGGGCACTAGATAATCTTATATATTAACTAAATTTGTTGGGCTTTTTGATTCGAGATAAACCAGCTGAAAGCTAGAGTGGTCACCGCAAAACGCTTCTAGAAAAACTGCTTCTGGGAGATTACTCACATCTTCCTTATTTATCGATATTTTGCAATAAAAAAAATACTGAATTATCCTCGAAATACATATATTTGAAAACATAAACGTTCATTTCAAAGCACTTCAAGTTTTTTCAAAAAAAAATTCCCAAGAATACATGTTTTCCGACCATGCAGGTAGACATAACCCCTTAATATTGACTCGTAATTTGATAACGGTCGCTTTTAATACAGGAAAGACAATCGCATTATTGTCATTAATTTAATACTTTTAACTTTCTCAAAGTAAATCATGTGCGATGATAACATCACTAGGAAGGGCCGTTCTCGAGGAATCTGGGGATAAGATAGATAGAATGACACAGCGGATGGACTGCCCCTAAAAATAACGAATCAATATTCGCCCGCTGGCTCCAAATCAGTTGCCGGATATGCTTGTCACGGAGGAAGAGAGATAAATACATAGACAGCTAAAGCGTTTATTGATATTTTAAGGCAAGCCCTTTAAGAATATAAAGTATAGATACAGAATGGTTAACAAAAAGTATTTTAAATTTAACAAGGACATTTCGCTATGGTACAATGACTGACAAACAATAGAAATAAGAACTATAGACGATAAGTTATGATAAACATTGTAAGACAACATGAAAAGAAAGATTTATGTATATATATACATATACAATATATACATATACATATATATGTGTATATATATATATTAGGTGTACAACTTTGCTTCTGCCGTTTCTTTTCCGAAATTCGAGGCTTTGTTGTACAAACTGGTTATACATTTATGATTCAAAGTATTGTCCATCGCTGGCCATTACTTTCTCCCATCTTTCGGACAGCGTACGAATCCCGCGTCGAAAAACCTGGTCATCTTTTGAGGCGATCCACGAACCAATTTTTTACTTCTTCATAAGACCGAAAGTGCTGGTCAGCCAGGCCGTGTGCCATTGATCGAAACAAGTGATAGTCAGAGGAAGCAACGTCTGGAAAATACGGCGGGTGGGGTAGGACTTCCCATTTCAACGTTTCCAAGTATGTCTTAACCACTTTCGCAACATCGTGTCCAGCATTGTCATGCTGCAAAATCACTTTATCGTGTCTCGTTGTATTGCGACCGTCTGTCTTTCAAAATGCTCGGCTCAAACGCATCAATTGCGTTCGATACCGATCGCCTGTGATTGTTTCAGTCGGTTTTAACAGCTCATAATACACTATGCCAAACTAATCCCACCAAACACAGAGCATGACCTTGGAGCCGTGAATATTTGGTTTGGCCGTCGACGTGGAAGCATGGCCGGGAACTCCCCATGATTTTCTGCGCTTGGGGTTATCGTAATGAACCCATTTTTCGTCCCCAGTCACAATACGATGCAGAAATCCCTTCCGTCTTTGCCTTTCAAGCAGCTGTTCACAAGCAAACAAACGCCTTTCAACATCTCTCGGCTTCAACTCGTACGGCATCCAATTTCCTTGCTTCTGAGTCATTCCCATGGCTGTGAGGCGTTTTGAAATGGCTTGTTGAGTCACTCCCAATGATCGTGCCAATTCTTCTTGATTTTGACACGAGTCTTGATCATGTAATGCCTCCAATTCTGCATCTTCGAAAACATGGTCTCTTCCACCACTGTGCCGGTCTTCAAAATCACCGTTTTTGAAGCGTTGAAACCACTCACGACACGTTCTTTCACTAATAGCGGCCTCACTATACCAATAAGTATTTGAGAGCATTCGATGAGCCTCAGCCGCAGATTTTTTCATATTGAAGCAGAAAATTAAAACCTCCCGCAAATGACGAGAATTTGGCTCGTAAACTGACATTTTCAATCGAGAATAACTTTATGATGCAGGCACAAATCGACTAATGTTTCTATGGGCTTATGTTGACAGGTGCTCAAGTTTATTGTATAACGTCTATGATCTATTTATTTCGATCACCACTTACCGTTAAAGCCATCTATAGGAAAACGGCGGAGCAAAGTTGTACACCTAATATATATATATATATATATGTGTGTGTGTGTGTGTGTGTGTGTGTGTGTGTGTGTG
>NW_017299854.1:39385-42042 GCF_001594075.2 Trachymyrmex cornetzi | reverse complement strand
TGTGTGTGTGTGTGTGTGTGTGTGTGTGAATATAATACTAGATAATCCAAAATCGGTTAGACGCTGATAAGATTGCAAAAAAAAATAATTCTTGTGATAAAAGAGAGATAGCCGAAGACACAAGAGATATCGCGCAGGGGAATATAAAATTTTATGATGACTCTCTCGTGTCGCTCGTTAGTAGAGAAGAGCTCGCGTTTGAAGGTACAAAGTGCGTCTAATTCCCAAATAGAAATAAGCAGAGAGTTAGTGAGTGAGGAGACAGAGAGGAAGAAGCGTTGGTAAGAGGAAGTTCTGCAAAAGGGGATGATAAGGTCGGGGTGGGAGGAACGTGAGGTGGCGCGGGTCGTGATGTGGAATCGGAAATTGTAAGAGAGATAGGAAGGAGAGTCCGATCGAAGAATCAAGAAAAGGAAACAATATAATAAATAGTCTCTTCTTCCATCAGCAGTGAGCCACTCTAGTTTGACGTAGTACGGAGAGATGTATTCAACTTTCCAGAGGTTGTACATAAATTGGACGCAAGTATTCAGAAGACGTTTGAGAGAGAGAGAGAGAGGGGGAGGGGGGGAGGGGGAGAAGGGAGGGGTAGGGGAGGTGATATTTATTTAGCTTCCTCAACTTTTTCTACAACCATAACCATAATGGTAAATAATTTAGTTAATATACACATAATGCATTCACTTAACTAATTTAACAATCCATAACAATATACACTAAGCTCAGATAATGTATATATAATGCGTTTTCTTAATAAACTCACAATTATTAAAAATATTACAATTTCATCTCTAACAGTAAATTGCTTTTACATTTTCAGATTTCATGGAATAAATTTTTCTGCGCATTTCTTTATTATAGTTTCATCTACTATTATTTATAATCAATTACTTAAAGTCTAAGTACTGTATATATAATATACTTTCTTAACAAACGTTTAAATATTACTAAACTATCACTTTGTTTTATTTCGGACGGTAACTTGTTATATATTTTTATACCTTCATAAAATAAACTGTTCGCACTCTTAGTTTTCCTACTATTTAATACAATATTTTCTGTTTGCTTTGTTCTTCTATCATTATTAGCTCCTACATGTACTATCCTATTAAAGTAGTATAGCATTTCCTTACTAAACTAAGTGTTCGGGCACGGCCTGAGGAGATTCTAATTGGAATCTTCGCTCACATTGTATATGTGTTCCTAGCTACTCTGTATTGAGCCTTTTGCACTGTTCTCGATCACGTGTACGAGCGTGCCGGAATCGCGTGCGGGTTCGAGGGGAGAAGGCCCCGACGCTATGCCTCTGCCCCTCTCGTTTTTCCGTCTGTCTAGCTGTCTAGTGACGCGAGTGTATATCGAGCCTTGTACGATTTGTAATTCGTTGTAACACGCTCCGGAGCTGTACCTTTATTCAAGCCAATTAAAAAAAAATAATAAATGCTGAATTTGTTAGTACTCAGTGCCATATTATTATTCAAAACTCTTTCCCTTTCATAATCCACAAAATTCCCATGCCGGCGTAAATAAAATTCGCTAAGTGTGTCCTGGTATATCGGAGGAACGACACATTTACTATATTCAGGAGTCATACCTTTTACCATTTTTAATACAAAAATACACACAACAACATTATAAAATAATCCCTGTCTCATTGACTGTATAATGTACTGTCGATTCTAACAGGCGCGTAAGCGGCGTAAGCACCCGCAAGCATCGATGAGCGTGCCATCCTGCTCACCTTTCGTATTCGACTTGTGATACGCTATTTCTCTTTATAATTTAAAAATTAAGCTTCGGACAAGTTTTTGCCAAAGGAAAAATCGTCTCAGAATACAGCCAGGAATATGTCTTTTTAAGAACAAAATGTTATTTTTATTAGTACTGTACAATTTCAAAAGATTCGCCACTCTTATCGTAGGTCGGTATCGACTACGATGTACGAACGACGTCATCTTTGCAATTACTTCATCATTTTTCTATTTCTGTTCACGCGTTACGTTACTCTCTATCTTAGTTTTTGTCAAGCGTGTTTATCAAATAAAAGTTAATTTGTCGGTACCTAATTGCTTCGCATTGTTTACCCGGCCTCGTACTATCGGATTGTGGACTTCGTCGCGCTCATAAAACGTGCGAATCATTACAATATATAAAAGAGGAAACTGGTATATGAAGAGTGGAAACAAATATGGTCGATTATTTTTTAACGAAACCGGGGATAAACATATGAGTACGCATGACGTCATAGCAGTAAAATACCGAGTGATACCGAACTGACTATATTCTGCCATTCTGGTTTATCGTATTAAAATTGTCGAATTTTCATTGATTTTTCTTTCCTTGATCTGTACGTGCCCAGCAATTGTAATAACGTGCTATGATTGAATTACAATTGAATTACAATTGTGCAGATATGTACATTTGCAAATATGAATTTATAAATATAAATTTCTAAATAAAATGTGGTATACATTGTAACCGTACTCGCGAGCAACGGCACAACTTTGTCGCACGTTCTTCGTACTCCTCGTACGCAAAAGTATCTCCTTTCTCTCAGTAACTGAATTTTGCGACAGCCAGGCGGTTTTTCGGCCAGAATTGTAATTCTTATTACTAAGTTGGGCGCCAGGCACGAGAGAGCGTGCCACTCTTTCCGA
>NW_017299854.1:38729-39292 GCF_001594075.2 Trachymyrmex cornetzi | reverse complement strand
AAGAGGTGTGGGAAATTTGTCGGAGGGCGAGAGAGATAGGCTGCAAGAATAACATACGCGAGGAAGTAATAATAAAAACAGTATATTTGGAAAAAGATGATAAAGTAAGACTAATGACATCGGTAACGTAATTACGAGTGATCTCCGGAGTTTCGCTCCTTTGCGCTACTCTGTACGCTCGGTACTCGCACAGAGTCACTAACTTATCTCGAACGCCGGCCATACGCTACAGCACGAGCCCCTCGGTTTCCCGCGGTAACTTCCGGCGGTGTCCAACGCCCTTCTCAACCGTTAAGAACCCGTACCCGCTGTATCACAAGCCTCCCGATACGCAACGCCAGCACGGCGAAAGTGCAGCGCGATTACAACAAGCGTCTCTATGCAGCGCGACTCTGCTCGACCGCGCGAATTCCGGAAACTGACTCTATCCGAGACGCAACAAACGGGAGTCCACTCTGCCCGACGACGCGGCAGTAAGCGTTCCGACACAACAGTACATGATTCAATAACACACTCACAGCAAGCGTTTCTACGCGAAACAACGATACACGACAACGCGACTA
>NW_017299854.1:36817-38459 GCF_001594075.2 Trachymyrmex cornetzi | reverse complement strand
CCCCGGTCGGCAGCTTTACACGCGCAACGCTCGTCTCACCCTCGACGTCCTGGTCCTCGCGTGTACTCACGACATTGTCTTTCCCGCAGCTCTCGGCAGTCCGGCTCTCCGGGTCGCGTTACCCGTCGGCAGCGGCCTCGTACTTCCTGTACAAGTCTCACGGCTCGCTCGTCCACAGAAAGAGTGAGTCCCGGAAGCTCCCAGCGGATTCTCGCAGGCTGCTTAGCTTCCCCCCTCCTTCGGGGGAGGTAGTCACGCTGATTGGCTTTCGCGTGTCACGGTATCCGCGCGTGCCGTGCAGGCCCGCGCGGCCTTGAGTCCTGGCTCGTACAAGCGCGCAATAGATGTCCCTGTCAAGGGTGGCGTCTCCGCTTACGGCCCCCGCACCTCCTGGTCTGGCGGGAGAGATCGGGATGGATTTTCCTCTCGCCCCTCGTCGAGGCCCTATGCTCCCGACGGACGTCCGTCCGGCCCCTCAAGGGTGGCCGGA
The DNA here is from genome assembly GCF_001594075.2 of Trachymyrmex cornetzi. Lineage (NCBI taxonomy): Eukaryota > Metazoa > Arthropoda > Insecta > Hymenoptera > Formicidae > Trachymyrmex > Trachymyrmex cornetzi. The sequence continues at coordinate 37,969 of NW_017299854.1, read as the reverse complement.
AATTCTGGCCTTCTCCGGTGCTCTGCAAGGAGTGCATGGTGAAAGTATGGTTCCTTTCTTATGCGATAGCGGTTACGAGCAATGATATAAAATAATACAACCTGCTTGTCCGGGCTCCCGGACGTGCGTTCTTCTCTCTCAGCTTCTTCGGTCTTCCTTCCAAGGGTGGCGGGTGAGACGGCACGATGATACAATATTATTTTACAGCAGCTGCCTAGCATGATCCGTGGCGCGTCCACGCTTTCTGATAAACTCAGCTATTACGCAAAAGAAATGCTAACACAAAAAGAGGAAAATTTGTAGAGTAAAATAGATGACGCGGTTTTAACGCACGCTCGCGTGCGCACTCGTCTGCGCACTCGCCCTCCGAGCCGATAGGAAGCACGAGTCCTTCGCCGACAAGTCTGCACAGTGACGGACAAAATGTCACGTCACAACATATATCATTTGGTAAAAGTACCGATTAGGGGACCCCCCCCCCTCTCCCCCGTCAATGACCTTGACCTTGACATATGTTGTCAAGGTCATGATCCTGAGTAACCTCCAACAAGTTTTAGCTGTCGCTCGTTATTCGTTAAAAAGTTATTAACGTTTAAATTTTGTAATTATTTCACTGCTTTACATGAAAAGTCAGATAACTCTGGGCAGTAAGAGAGGTATGGAGTGAATTGATTAAGGGAATATTACTTTTCACCCACCTTCCCCTCTCACCCCTGCAAAGGGGCGCACGACTCTCACCTTCGACTCTCACCCCCCTCCTACCCCATGCTTCAGGAGCGCACAACTTTCCAGGGGTTGGAGTCGAAGGTGAGAGTCGGGCACCCCTGAAGCAGGAGGAAAGGAGGGTAAGAGTCGAAGGTGAGAGTTGTGCATATATACATATATGTATACAGTGTCACGAGTGCGATATTGCACAAGTGACCATTGCGCCACGATACGTGTTTAGCTTACACGAACGAAACCATATTATTTAAAATAAGATAAATAATAAAATTAATTTAAAAGACGACCCTGAAGGTAAATAAACTCGGAACAAAAGAAAACGCTAACTCAGATGTTTACGCGGCCTTGTCCGATAAGCGGAACGCTGACGGATCAGCGCGGACGGCCCAAGGCTGACCCCCAAAATATCAAATATAAGCGCGACCCTAT
>NW_017299854.1:36422-36776 GCF_001594075.2 Trachymyrmex cornetzi | reverse complement strand
CGACGTCCGAAGCATTGCCGTACTTAAAGCGCGACGCGGGTACGATACGTGAAGTGAGAGTGTAAATCAATATAACTTGTATCGTATAGAAATAAATGAGATATATTTTTACTAAACCAAACTACAGAAAGTGCTTATTTGTGTAAACTCCTCCGAGTCCTAAGTGGATCCCGAACCCGTGCCGTACAGCGGCACAACAACAGGGTGTTTGAAAATTATCGGCTCAACGATCACGAGCAGGTAGAACGGACCGAATTGAATCGAAAAATCTTAAACCATTTTGTAGGTTTTGCAATAGTTAACGAGATATTAACGTTTAAAGATAGCCGAATAAGCGCGTCCGGCCGGCCTACT
>NW_017299854.1:30578-36275 GCF_001594075.2 Trachymyrmex cornetzi | reverse complement strand
GCCACTAAACGATCTTCAAACGATTCAAACGGCACGCCTAGCAGGCCATCCCAGCGGCCCGCGCGCCGTACGAACGGTGGGGACGGTAGGTTGTATATTTGGCATCAGGAGGCCGGTCGGACGCGCTTATTCGACTATCTTTAAACGTTAATATCTCGTTAAATATTGCGCATCCTACAAAATGGTGTAAGATTTTTCGATTCAATTCGGTCCGTTCTACCTGCTCGTGATCGATTAGCCGATAATTTTCAAACACCCTGTATATGCATATATGTAGAGGAAAGTCGCCGATACTGACATAGGTCTCCTAAAGTGACATCCCCTTATTTTTCGGAAACTAACTATTGCACTTTATTAATACTAATAAAATCATGATCTGTTTAGCTAATAAAAGAAGTACAAACTCATAATTCGTAGGATCGTGGCTTGTTTTTATATCAAATCAGCTAAAAACAAATTTTACAAATGCGAAAATAAAATTCTTACGATTTTCTTTTGAAAATTGTGAGGTTTAAATAATGGTGACTATATTATTGATAATATTACGTCATTTTAAATACTTGTAGTTTCCGAAATAAGTTTTATTTATATTATAATATTGTTATTTGTTTGGATAAGAGAATGTTTTCTTTTTTGATACAAAAAGAATCGTATTTATTATTAATATATCGTATACAGACGTTGAATATTCGTTAAGTTGAGAGAAGAACATAGAACAAAGGAAGTATATTAGATGAGCGTGGCGACGCTGCTCTCAACGCCACCTAAAAGCGAACGCACATGAGGGCTCTGTTCTTGACACTCCCACTGAGGCCTCGTATGCATCGTGAGTTGCTCTTTCAGTTTATAAAATCGGGGCCTTGGCAAACCCTTAGTCAATATGTCTGCTAGTTGATCTTCTGTTGGACAATATTTGACAAATATCTTCCCCGACTCAATTACTTTTCGTATATATTTGTACTTTATGTCCACATGCTTTGATGGAAAGCATGGTTGGCACTCAATTGAATTGCAGCTTAATTGTCCAGATTCAGTTGAATGGGATCAATCGTTTCTTCTTGAACTTCGTAGATGGTTGCTAACATTTGTCTTAGCCATTCGACTTCTTGTGAGGTCTGCGATGCGGCCACTAGTTCTGCCTCCGCCGTTGACAGAGTCACAATCTTTTGTCTACGTGATGCCCAAGCTACTGGTGTACCGTTCATGACTGCAATGTATCCAGAAGTAGACCGACGTTCATCTTCATCTCCTGCAAAATCTGAGTCTGAATAATATATGCAATATTGCTTTGATATCACACTGTTGAGTGAGATTCCGTCGGTGCTTGTTTTCTTCAAGTATCTTAGTACCCTTTTTGCGGCATTTCAGTGTTCCATTCCGGGATCCGGTAGATATCGGCTTAGCATGTTAACGCTGAATGCAATGTCGGGTCTAGTGACGTTTACTAGAAATTGTAGTGATTCAATTAGTTCCCTGTAGGGAATTCTTGACATTGACACCCTTTCTGCATCACTTGATGGACTCATGTGTCTTGATAATTTCACATAGGGATCTGCTGGAATGGAAATACCTTTTGCATGCTCCATCTTGAATTTTTTTACAAGTCTTTGAATGTATGAAGCTTGATGGATCTTGATTAATTTTTCATTTTTATTCCATTCAATTTCGATACCCACGAAATACCTGGGCTTGCATATCTTGATCTCGAATTCTTCTCTCAGCTGTTCCACAAACTTCTGTAGAATCACTGACGATTTACAAAGAAGAAGGCCATCGTCCACATACAGAGCCAAGTATAGTTTTTCCGTTCCGACTTTACCGACGTATATACAGTCATCACCTTCGGATCTATGCATGTTAAAGCCTTTTAAGACTTCGTTGAATTTTTCGTTCCAACAATATGGAGACTGCTTCAAGCCATACAGTGATTTGTTAAGTTTAACGACACGTTCCTCTTCTGGCCAAGGTCCTTCCGGTAATTGAACCCAAATGTCTTCTTTCAAGGTTCCATAGAGGAAGGCAGTTTTAACATCAAACTGCAACATGTTTAGGTTCTCTGCAGCTGCGATTACTAATAGCATGCGAATACTTTCATAACGCACTACTGGCGCATATGTGTCTGTGTAGTCGATATCATGTCGTTGTGAGAAACCTCGGGCCACTAGTCGAGCTTTGTATCGATCTGGTTCACCTGGTGTCACCTTCTTCCGGAATATCCACTTACAGGTTATGATCCTTTCATCTTCCGGCTTTGGTGAGTTGAACCATGTTTTGTTCGACTTGTGTGCGAGAAGCTCCTGTTGCATTGCTTCTTTCCACTGTTTGGCCTCTGGACTGTGCGATGCCTCTTCGAATGTAATTAGTTCGGCTTCAGCTATGTTAGCTTGTGGATAGCCAAGCCTTTCAGATTTTCTGATTTTCTCGCGGTCTCGTAGTCTTTTTTTCTGTCCATTGCCATTACTGGTCTCCGTTTTCTTTTCAGATGCTTCTTCTTCGTTACTGTTAACGCTAATCCTTTCAGTAGTTTCCTCTTCCGATGCAGTTTTCGTGCGGTCATCTTCAAGGCGAACAAATGAATATGTTTCTTCTTCAGCTCCCACTATCTCTGGAGAAAAGCGATACACTGCCTCTTCATCAAATTTTACGCTAGCTGTGATGGTGATCTTCCGTGTTCTTGGATCGAACAACCTGCTGTTATTGGAGTTTCCTTAATAGCCTACAAAGATCATTTTATGCGCCTTGGGATCAAGTTTCCGTCTTTGATGATTAGGTACGTGTGCGTAAGCAACACAGCCAAATACTTTAAGTTCTGATAGATCAGGCTTTTTACCAGTCCATCTTTCAAGTGATGATTTATTACTTTTGCTTGTTACAGAGCTATTTAGAATGTAGGCTGCCATGTTGATAGCTTCAGACCATAAATATTTAGGAAGGTTCCGATCGTGGATCATAGATCTAATCATCTCGTTGATTGTCTGAATGTCTCTTTCCGATTTGCCGTTCTGTTCCGGATTATAGGGAACAGATGTTTGATGTTCTATGCCACATGCTAAAACAAACCTTTTGAACGGTTCATTTATGTATTCTCGTCCATTATCGGTCTTTAATACCTTAACCTCTCGCTTAAAACGATTACGTACCATATTAGCGTACTGAACAAAATTTTCTAATACATCAGCCTTACTGCGAATTGGATAGATACATCTATACTCACTGGCATCATCCTTGAATACGATGTAATATCTGGCACCATTGTATGATTCTGTCTGAAAAGGTCCACATACATCCGAGTGAACCATTTCCCCTGGTTCATACCGTTTTTCTTCTCTAGTCTTGAACGTTTTGCGCTTTAATTTTCCAAAAATGCAGGCTTCGCATTTGAACTTCTGTAAGTCTTCCTTGCTGAGATCAACTGTAGGATTATTCTCAACCAGCATTTACCAGCTTTTGCATTGTGGTAAGTCCAATGTGTCCTAGACGTTCATGCCATAGCTGTAGTTTATCCATTTTATGTTCTGCTGCATTTACTTCCGCAGTGACCGGTCTTCTGAATTCCATGACATATAAGCTCTTCTTTCTTGTGGCCGTTGCAAAAATCTTATTGTCTTTGGTCACTTTCATGTTTGATTTTCCGGATTCTATCTTGTAGCCGTGATCCGTGCATTGGGAGAATGAAAATCGATTCGTGCGAAGATCAGGCACATAGAGAACATTCGTTAGACGACATGGTTTCCATTTGCCATTAGCAAGGGCTTCAATTCTCACATCACCTTTTCCAATTACTGGTACATGACTTTTATCACCTAATTTAATGTAGGACATTTCAGCTTTCTTCATGTTCTCGAACAATGATCGGTCATGTGCCATGTGATAAGATGCTCCGCTGTCAGCCAGCCAGACTTGCTCATTCCCGGCTTTGATTACATGAGCTCGTGCAAGTAAGACTGCATCTTCTGTTTCATCTTGCTCTTTGTCTGTCCCTTTAATCTTTGTATTCTTGCTATATGTATCTGGTTTCTTCGTTTCACCTTTTGTCCTTTCATTTTTGAATTTGCATTCCGACTTTTTGTGTCCTACTTTCTTACAATAAACGTATTGACCTTCAAATCGTCTTTTAAAATTTTTTTCTGTAGACTTTTTCTATATTTTACCTTGATGTGTTGACGACGCTGTCATTGCTGTAACTTCCTCATCCTGATTGGATATGAGTTCTTCTGCTGCTATCAATTCCGTTTCTAGGTTAAGTAACATCTTGTCCGCCTTCGGTTTATTATTCCAGCCGAAAAGAAAACCACTGTATTTTACAGATGGTAGCCCTTCGATTATTATTGTTTGCAGCATGTCATCTGAAACACCTATATCGCCCGCACATTCGAGTTGTGCTGCTAAATTACGAGCCTCTGTTACATAGTCGCTTACCTTTTCATCAGAACCAAGTTATGTACAGTAAGGTTATGAAGTTTTCTTTGCAACATTGTTACCTGAGCCGCTGATTTTCTTTCGAAGATACTGCAGATCTTTTCCCATATTTCCGTGGCTGTTTTACATTGGAGAATGTGCTTCGTGAAACGTTTGTCGATCGTTGACGCAATATAGTATCGTGCATCGCTGTCCTTCTTGCGCCACAGTTTATATGCCTCGACTTGTGTTTCTTCCGGCTTTACGATTGTTCAATCGATAACGACCTTAATGTCTCTCTTCTCGAACAGCATGACATGCTAAATTTCAGAACTGGAAATTGTCATCGTTGAGTTTTTCGATCGCAATAATGTCTCTGTCCGCCATTTTTCTTCCTTTTCTTTCACGCGTGCTTGCCAATCTTTTTCACGTACCGTAACTTTCTTCACTTATCACTTTACTTAGGACCTTCTTCGCGCAGTGGAAGCGTACTGGGCCCATAACCTGTTATTTGTTTGGATAAAAGAATGTTTTCCTTGATACAAAAAGAATCGTATTTATTATTAGTATATCGTATACAGACGTTGAATATTCGTTAAGTTGAGAGAAGAACATAGAATAAAGAAAGTATATTAGATGAGCGTGGCGACGCTGCTCTCAACGCCACCTAAAGGCGAACGCACATGAGGATTCTGTTCTTGACAAATTTAATATATTATAGGACCGTACATGTGATAACACAAACTATAGAAATCAAAGCCTTAAACGGTCTAGCTGGATCTTAATGCTTGTATGATTCTTGTGTGAATTTATATAGCACGTATGTAGTCCACAGAAACGCGCGCCGAAAAATTTTCGGTCTTGAAAAGCTAAGGGCCTGCGCACAATAGAGGAACAAGAATTAGATATTAAGATTTCAACCTATCAGAAACCGTGTATTCCGATGTAATCAGTTTCTGATAGGTTAAAATCTTAATATGTAATTCCTGTTCCTCTATTGTGCTCAGGCCCTAACTCTACTAAACCACCGCAGTAATATCACGAGCAATTGACTAGCAATTTAACAAATTTTTGATGCTTATTTGAATCTTCGAAATGATCTTAATAATGATGAATAACATGTTAAAATCTGTAAATAATTAATTCTTATTGCGAAAAATATTACCTCGGCCGGGAGTCGATCCCGGATCTCTTGCATACCGTGCGAGCGTCTTAAGCCTTTAGACTACCGAGGCCTTAATATTCTTCGCAATAATTGGCATATGAAGGAACAACGTCTCTTTAGGCGACGTAAATAAA
>NW_017299854.1:27555-30022 GCF_001594075.2 Trachymyrmex cornetzi | reverse complement strand
ATTTTTTGCAATAAGAATTAATTATTTACAGATTTTAATATGTTATTCATCATTATTAAGATCGTTTCAAAGATGCGAATAAGCATCAAAAATTTGTTAAATTGCTAGTCAATTTATTAGGTGTTAAACTTAATTCCTATCGCTTGCTACTAGAGGGTGCTGGCTCCAATACTGACGAGTTTCAACGATGAAGTCATATGTCTTTTGTAGTTTAGACATCGCTGAAAGTGATTCAATCCTCACAGGTTAGATTTCTCGACGCCAAAGAGATTTTTCAATCGATTGAAAATGAATCGTGATAAGCTGTTTTTCCGATGTGTACTTCTTTACTACTTCGACCTCAAGAAAACCGTAGCTGAAGCGCATCGCTTATTATCCGAAGTGTACGGTGATGAAACTCCATCGGAAAGAACATGTACAGTTTAATTTGAACGCTTCCGAAACGGTGATTTTGATGTGAGAGACAAAGAACGTCCAAGACAGCCGAAAAATTTGAAGATGTCGAGCTGCAAGAATTGCTTGATGAGAATCTAGCTCAAACGTTTTTAGAGTTATCGAAACAGTTAAATGTTACTCCAAAGGCTGTCTCAAAACGCTTGCATGCCATGGGAAAGATCCATAAGAAAGGGAGATGGCTACCACATGAGTTGTCAGAAAGTGCCATTTCGAATCGTTTGATTATTGCGACTTCTTTGCTTGCCAGATAAAGAAAAAAAAATTTTTGTGGCGCATCGTGACTGGCGATGAAAAATGGATTTATTTTGATAATTCCAAGCGGAAAAAATCATGGGTGGACCCCGGCCAACTATCTGCTTCAACGCTGAAGAGGAATATTCACGCATAAGACCTTGCTGTGCGTTTGGTAGGACCAGGAAGGTGTGCTGTTTTATGAACTCTTGGGTCCAAATGAAACCGTTACAGCTGATTGCTACAAACAGTAATTATACCGATTGAGTGACGAATTGATGCAAAAAAGATCATCCGTAGCCAACAATTGACGCAAAGTCATTTTGTTTCATGATAACACTCGACCGCATGTCGCGAAAAGCGTGAAGCAGACACTTCGAGAGCTTGAATAGGAAGTTCTGCCGCATCCAGCGTACTCTCCAGACGTGGCACCGTCGGATTACCATCTCTTCCGATCGATGCAACACGCACTTACGGCACACACTTCTCCAGTTACAACGAAGTCCAAAAATGTGTGGATGAATGGATCGCCTCGAAAGACACCGCGTTTTACCGTCGTGGGATTGCCCTGTTGCCGAAGAGATGGGAAAAAGTAGTAGAAAATAGAGGAAATTACTTTGATTAAGGTATTCGTTCATCTTCTCTTCGAAACAAATCGATTTTCGAGACGAAAAAACGATAGGAATTAAGTTTAACACCTAATAACTCGTGATATTACTGCTGTAGTTTAGTAAAGTTAGCGTTTCAAGACCGAAAATTTTTCGGCGCGCGTTTCTGTGGGACTACGTAGTACATAAATTCACATAAGAATCATACATTCATTAAGAACTAGCTAGACCGTTTAAGGCTTAGATTTCTATAGTTTATTTATATTATTTTTCCTCTTAGTCTTTTCATAATATTAATTAAAAATTGGGGTGCAGCGTAAACCGCCACACCTGTCCGTAAAACAGACCATGAGCTAATTTAATCTTTATAATATTGCTTTATAGTGTCAAATAAGTCTATTGGAGCTGAAGGCAATCATGCATATATGGAACAACTCTAGAAAAACTATCGCGTTACATATTTGCATTTTGCAGAACAACATAAAGTAAATATGCATATAATTCAATAAAAATGTTTTATAACGAAGTAAAATGATTCTGAAAAAAAAATCTTAAAATCTTAAAATCTTAAAGAATAGGAATACGTAGCATTACTGCCTACTGTGTCAGTTTTGGACAGGATTGGTAAAAAAAACGTTTTAAACGTGTTTTAAACAGTTTAAAACATGCTTAATTGATGTTTTTAATATGTTTTAAATATGTTTTTTTATAATACTGTTCAAAGCATATTTGAAGCATTAAAAACATATTCAAGAAGAAACATAATATGTTTTATTCTTAAAAAAAAACATTAGTCTTTACCAACCCTGGTTTGGAGCCCATTTTGTCAGACGCTCATTTTTGCATAACTTATGAAAAACTTAATTATTGCAAAATTACTAACAGTATTATACAAATTGCTTATACTATCTCATAGAAGACACTTTTTACTTTGTATTTATGTTTTTGAAGTTGTATTTTCACCTTTTGTTTAAGAAATATTGTCTAAAAACAAAGTGGTATGTCGGTATCGGTGACCTTTCTCTACATATTTCAAAGATAATATACGAGATATACACAGGGTTGGGTAAGTTACTTTTTTTTTTAACTAAGTTAAGTTAAAGTTAATAACCTTAAAAATTTAACTTAGTTAAGATACAAGTTAATGTATAATGAAATTAATTGAATTAAAA
>NW_017299854.1:21341-24889 GCF_001594075.2 Trachymyrmex cornetzi | reverse complement strand
GTACCATAACGCGTATCAGTGACCATATGATGCGAATATCGACCGACTTGCAGGACACGATCAGCGCCATCGACCGCCGATGAAGGCGCTGTTCGCATGCTGCAACTGCTGCAAGCAGCTACAAGCTGGCCGGAATTCGTATCGTTGGTTACGTGTGGCTCGTATTGTGTCTAACACTTAACTTTAAAAAAATTAATAAAAAGTTATTAGTTACCGATAAAATGTAACTAAATAAAGTTAAAAAGTTAGGAGTCTAAAATGTAACTAAGTTAAGTTAAAATTAATTAACTTTTTAACTTTTTAACTGAACTTTTAACTTTTTAATTTAGCACTACCCAACCCTGGATATACATATATGTATATATATTATCTTGTCGAATTCTCATTTAAAAGAATATGTAATTTTGACGAAAGAATTTATACCATTTTTGAAATTATAAGTATTATGTATCCATTAGGTGCTTTAAATATTGAATAAAACTGTATCGAAATAAGACGCTATTTTTGAAACTTTGATTATTAATAATTTTTTCATGGAGGGTGAGCGACGGCTAAAACCTGTTGGAGGTCACTCAGAGTCATGACCTTGACAACATATGTCAAGGTCAAGGTCATTGGAGGGGGGTCCCCTAATCGGTACTTTTATCTATCATTTTACCGTTTTTGGGGTTAAAATCAATTAATTTATAAATATAGTTATTTTTATAACACTACATTTACTATTTTCCTTTATATTTATCTGTAATTTAATACATAATTATATTCAACTGTACATCGATCAGAGTTAATATATGATTTTTTTCAACTAATTCTCTAATTCCATTTGTTTTACTTATGTTCGTAGAACATCTAAAAAGACTACATCGATCACGTTTTACTACATCAAACACGTCTCTGGTGAAAATTTTTCTTATAATTTTTATATTAATTGGAACATTTTTCAGAAATTTTCTCTGAAATATTCAGAAAGTTTATATATTCTCTCAGAATTTTTTATACATGTAAATTCTGAAATATTCTGAGATTTCTCATCTCATAATTAAAAAAAAATATTTTTTAATTTTTGAGATTTTATAACATTTTATCAGAAATTATACTTACAAAAAATCTTAAAAATTTTACGATATTTTATAATTAATACATATGGAAAATTCTGAGAAAATATGTAGATTTTTTGAAAAGTGTTCCAATTCGTATAAAAAATGTGAGAAGGTTATAAAATTATATAAAAATTCTGAAAAATTATACAGAAATTCTGAAATATTATATAGAAATTCTGAAAAATTATATGAAAAATTCTGAGAAAAATTTTCACGTGAAAAGGAATTCTTATTACATTTTTTTCATATTTAAAACGATACATGCCATTTCTAAATGAAAAGAAGTGGAAGAAAAGTATAAAAACAACAAATGACAGCTTCGTGTCAATAGAATGATTTCAACACAGTGCTACAACTATATCAATATTATTTTATGTAAGTTATATTTACACAATATTATAAAATATAAAAATGCTTTTCAGCAAGAGACACAATGTAGTAACACAAAGCATTTCATCTTTGTCTAATATTGGCAAACAATAAGTAACGATTCTTTGTGTTACGCTGTGTCTACGTCTGCCTCTTGCTGAAAAACGCTCTAAATAAGTAGTTATGTACAATACTTAAGTAATTTACATTAATACTTCTTGCCCGATTTTTATTATAAATACTATTATATTGGTTTTAAATGCTTTCAAAATATTTTTTCAGAAGTTACTCAAGCTCATACGTATGTGCAGGATGATCTATTCTTGATGAAACTACCAATAGCTTTCTGCCGTATTTGCGTGGAAAAAAGTAAATACAATAATGAAAAACAATAAAATTAAGGCTAATGAGAATCAGTGCGGGAAAAATGAGTGTTAATTCATGTATACTTCCAATTGGTAAATGATGTATGTATTTATTCCAAAATCTTGAACGTTTGCGCTCTCTTTGGAGTCATCATCAGCAAGTTCCACATAATTCAAAATCCATATTGGTTGAGCGATCTGTCTTTGTTGAGTCACTCTCAGGTTCCCAAAACTGAAATGGAATCTGATTTTAAAGTTGAAAATTATTTAATATACTGAAGAGAACAATTCTCAAAAAATTATTTGAGTGACTCACCTCAAACAACCGTCAACCATGTCATGAAGCTTTGACAAGAAATTCTCTACTCCCTAAATTACTCTTGCTAGGAACACATATACAGGGTGGGGAAAAAGTACCGGACACCTGAATATCATAGAAAATATAAGTATTACAGAAAAATGTTTCAGACAGAAGTTGTAGGGTTGCAAAAGATCTATTTACTGATTATATCCGTTTGACCTTGCGTGGCGTCTTCAAAGTCAGGTCAAGATCAGATCAATTTTTTTAAATAGAATACCTTATTTTTCATTGCATATTCTTATAGCACATCTCAAGAGCTTTCCAAAACACTATAATAAAATATTTTTTCATTAAATACTTTTGGAGTTATAAGGCTCGAAAGTTACAGTACAGTTCACATTAGCATTACGCAAATTGTTCGACAGATGGCTAAAACCTCTTGCATGATGTTCAAGATGATATCCTGGATAACATTTGTCAAGATCAAGGCCATTGGAGATTATCCCTCTTATTTTTGCACTAAAAATTTATTTATTGCAACCGGAACACCTAAATAACTTCTGAACGGTTCGAGATAGAGGATTGAAGTTTATATTATTATTTGAAAGAATTAACGTTTGGTATTTATCAAATAGGGCTGGTACCATCTTATATTTAAGATAAGCTCGATATAGAGTAGGCAACTGATGTTTTCGAATTTGATGAACATAGAGATGAATCGAGCTTTATACGAATAAGATTATATTCACGATTTCGCAATCAAATATCAAATGTGGATTGCTCATCAACTGGATAATGAGGATAATGAACTGATTCTAGGATATTATTGCACATGTAAAACTGGTGCAAGAGCTTTGGGATGTTGCGTTCATATAACGAGTAGTGTATGGCTTTTAGGCTACGACATCAGCTTAATGTGAAATATCCAAGCAGAACTGTCTTAAATCGAATGTTGATAGGAATGATCAAGAATAGGATGATATAGATAAGTAGGTCGAATGTGAGAGGCGAGGGGACTCATGTTAAACGAGCACCCCGATGGGAGATGCAAGGGAACTCACGTTAAACAAACGTTGTAGAGTAAATCCGGGACACATGGCGCATGTCCCCCCCCCCCCCCTCCCTAGTTCTACAACCCGTCATGCGAGCGCAGCGCCAATATGTGTCGTGCAGTGTGTTATCTCAAATAAAATTCATGTGGTAGAAATTTGTTTCCTGCTTCTCTTTTCCGTTGTCAACATTTATCGGCAGTAAGTTATCTAAACTATGTCCAAATATTTCCTTTGAAGTCTCGTTAATGATATGTCTTTGCCAACGTTCAATATATTTCTGTGACCGTGCTGTAATAATAAGCATAATGATGTTGGAGAAGGTATTTGGATTATTTACCTATTGTTACGTCCGGTGGACTCC
>NW_017299854.1:19673-20881 GCF_001594075.2 Trachymyrmex cornetzi | reverse complement strand
ACACCGATATCGCACGGGCCCAACGATAATGGTCCCACGCTTAGGCTTAAGATAGGGTTATAAATCTAGTAATGACATTTTCCGACACTGAGAAAAATCAACACGAACCGCGACTCGATTAACTAATCTAGAGATATCTATCCATCGTTCAACGTGAAAACGAATAAAAAATGACATAGCGGGCGGAGCTAACCGGAAGGCAATTTTCCAACGACGAATCAAAACTGTATCACCTTAGAATCCAATAAACCTGATTCCCTAATTTCCCAATTAGACACACCCTACCATGGAACCTCCCCCTAAACTATCCCTATATAAACCGCGACATCGCGAGATACAAGAGAGAAAAAATAGAGAGCAGAGAAAAAATAGAGAGCAGAAAAAATAGGAAAATCAGAGAGATAGGAAAGTCAGAAAGTCAGTCAGAAAGATAGGAAAGTCAGAAAGTCAGCAGAAAGGCAGAAAGATAGAAAAAGTTTTTCTTTAAACTCAGTGCGTACATTTTCAAATATATTAAAACATTAAAATCAGTTGGAGAGGCCCAACCGAGACCAGCGAACCGAGGGCTAACCATCCAGTCTCACCGCTCTGCCAAATAACAGTAAGTTCCCCCCTTTTCTTTTCTCTTTTGTCACTTCGCGAATTTTAATAAAAATCGATCCGCAGTGAGATTTCGAGGAAATCCGCGCCGCCATAACCGGACATCCTCCCGATGTACACATAGTAGTGTACATTCTTTCTTCCCCCTTCCCATATTTAGTCTCCATTGACTTTTTCAATGACACCTTTCCCCCTTCCTCCATCATAATTAACGAAATTAATTAACCTAACATGTATTGCCTCTCCAACAACACATACACATAACTATCAAACTCAATAGCGCACAATTAATCAACAATTGTACAAATATATCACTAGCTATGTCGACTTGTCAAGTTTTTCTTCGATGAATCTAAATCTAATGAATATCATTAACTTAAATTAATTACGAAATATATGAAACCTCTCTCGGCAATTATGTTTTTATGTAATTATAAAATTTATGCGAAATTTATACGAACCTAATGATAACCTGTAACTTAATTCGATTACAAAATATGTGTAAATTCAAAACTTATGCTTTAATTTCATTATAAAATTTGTGGAAACCCGACAATTATGTATACTTTAATTTAATTATAAAATTTAAGATTATGAAGTTTATACAA
>NW_017299854.1:16726-19604 GCF_001594075.2 Trachymyrmex cornetzi | reverse complement strand
CCTTCAGTTAATTTTTAAATTCAAAAGACCTCGTACTCTCGCCGTTTCCCAAGGATCCCACCTGGTCCACTCCCGAGTTATAAAGATTTATTTTTTTTTACTTAAAATTGGACCGACGTACGCACTGCTCAAGGAAACAGGCGTTATAGCGTCCCTTCAGGACGTTGACCCATATTCCGGAGCGATAAGAAGTGCGTCCGACTCTCAGGTGTTCGCCACTGCGCGAATACCTGCGAGATAAAGTCCTTCCATACCCTCTACAACTCCATCCTTGTCTCTCCCATTTAAGCGTATTTCAAAGGGCTTGGACGTAACACTATCTACTTACTGTTGTCGTTAGGAAAATATGAAGTACGGCGTCTATACCCTATAAATCGATAGAGTTGCCGAGTATTTTAAAATGTTATTGGGTATTCAAACATTTGCAAAATAAATAAAAATAAATAAATAAATAAATAAATTAATGAATATTTAAAAAATTATTAAATAAATTATGATACACACACATACACATAACATGAATATTTATACAGGGTGTCTCATTTTAATCGATACAGCTGATTTTCTGAGAAACTGAAGGAGATACGGAAAAATTCAGATGTTATATTAAGGGGAAAATAATGCCAACTTTTTATAAACGCAAGAAAGGCGTGAAGCCTCGAGGATTGTGAGACCATACGAGACTTCAAGAAGCAATTGCCTAGATCGAGGCAGGAAATATATCAATCAGAGAGGCGGAACGATGTTATGGAGTGCCTGCTCGTACGATAGCAAGATGAATAAAATCGGGAAATTTTGAACAGCTCACGCATGGACCCACCTGTAATCATTTCTCTGTCTTCTATTAAAAAGATTTTTAATAATGCTTGGTGGGATTTAAGATGGGTTCCCGCAATATTGATTTTCTGCCTTGTAAAGTACTGATAAAACCTTTATTCTCGCTATCACGTTGCTGACAATACGCTTCGGGTTTTGTGTCTAATCAGATTCACACTCGCCCCTCTCGCACACACACTTCTCTCGTCCTACCGTACCTTTGCGACATCTATGTCATCGCTCGACCGAATCTGGTCAAATTCACACAGCGCGAAATTCATACAATGCTCTTTGGTAAAAACGGAGCCAATTTATGACATGTTTGGTATTTCAGGTTCCCTTGGCCCGGAAAATGAAAGGAAGTCGATCACATAAAACAACTGTGTGTTGCTGGTTTCTCAATGTTTTTAAACTATAAATTGTATCCAATTGTATGTTCCTCACAATAAAATAATTAAAAAATATAGTTTCGTGCCATTCAATAATACGCAGCGGCTCACTCTCAGGATGCGGCGTAACCGCCAAGGTATCCGGGAGACACACCCAAAATCATCTTTTCTTTAAACATTTCCTTAAACGTTATTATTTCGTATTTCATTCAAATAACCTATGTGGCTATGTCCTAGGATCTTTGAACAATGTATATGTATTTTTATTTTTTTTACTATTATTATTGAGAGAGAGAGAAGCAATAATAACCATTTTAAAAAACTAGCGCCATCTCTCCCAGATTTATCCTATATGTATATTACACATAAAAGAAAGCATCAAATTATCTTAAGGATGTATGGCAGCACTCAAATTCTGTGACTTTAAAGCGATATATCTTTTTATCTGTTGATTTTATGTGAATGTGGCAATGGAGACATTTGTTCAGAATCACAAGAAGTACAACATATCTCAAAACGGAGTAATTTAACCGGGGACATTTTTCCATGAGAAATGTGCGGGGTCCTTTCAAAATAATCCGAAAATTGCTAATGATTGTCAACCAACGAATTCGCTCGCTGCATCTAATGATTTAAACCGTACGTTCAGTGTTAGTCAAGCTCATAGGCGTATCGTGAAATTTTTTTTTAGGGGGGGAGGGTTTCAATCAACCCATGCACCAATTGGAATGACAACAAAAAAAAAGAATTTTGCTATTATACTGAAAAGAATGTCACTACACCAATTTTATTGTTATAATTTAAACAGCAATTTTTAATATTAATGAATCTATTTGGATATTTTTACAACTTTTAATGTTTCCTCGTACCCCTCATTTTGAAAAAAAAAGAATGTTACGTTTCGTACATCATGTAACTTTTATTTATTTTTGAAGACTTTTTTTTTTAAGTAGAACTATACAGTTATACAAGAATGTATCAATTATATTCTGTTTTTCGGGACAACAACCTTACGAAAATTTTTCCCATTACATATTTTATCAAAGTTCGAACTAACAGAAATATTAAAAACCTTACTGTGGTCTTATAACGAGAAAAAAAAAATTTTATGTAACAGCAAAAAATTCACACAAAGCCAAAAGTAAAGTTGTATGTTTTTTACATTTAAAAATGAAAGAGAAGTGTTCGATAGAGTATGTACATCGCCATTCAAAATAAAATATTCTTGTTAGTAAAGCAGTGAAAAATTATTAAACATCTAACCGATGTGAATGGATGTGTGCTACTAAGATGTGCGCTAACGAAACTCTCAAAATGAAATGATAAAAAATTTCAGGGAGGATTTGAACCCCCAAATCCTCCCCACCCGGATACGCCCATGCCATAATAGTAGCTTCACTCAAGCTACTACTGTTGACAATGGCTGTGGTCAAAATCTCGCTACAAATGCTTTGAAGTATTTGATGAACCAATTAGAAGAAAGAATTTTACAAATTGGCCAATTAAAAAACGCTCCAAAGCGTTTGCAGCATTGACCGTACCCAATGTCTCTAGTGTGATTTATATACAGGGTTATCACAGAGTATCGGACCTCCCTAATATCTTCAGTTAGAATGCATTTTGGAGAAAATGTCCAATAGCAAAGTTGTATGGTTTCAAGCGAGAAGTAAGAT
>NW_017299854.1:13264-16636 GCF_001594075.2 Trachymyrmex cornetzi | reverse complement strand
TACATTTTATTGCATATTTTTATAGCTTATCTCGAGAGCTTTCCAAAACACTATAATAAAACATTTTTTCATTAAGTATTTTTTGAGTTATAAAGGTTTAAAATTAACAATTCGTTAAGTGGCGTGTGATTCCGGCCAGTTAAGGCAAGAGTGGCGTGTGGGTCCGGCCAGTTAAGGCAAGAGTGGCGTGTGGGTCCGGCCAGTTAAGGCAAGAGTGGTGTGTGGGTCCGGCATTCTTACTGAAAATATTAGGAGGATCCGACACTTTTTGATTAATGTATTTTCTTTAAATCAATTAATTGGTCTCATTATTCCGCGCACAAAAGTATTAAGGTTATGATTACTGAAAACTAAATAATATTTTACAAGATATTTTACATTTTGTATCAAAAAATTGTTAACTTCAAACCTTTATAACTCAAAAAGTACTTAATGAAAAAATGTTTTATTATAGTGTTTTGGAAAGTTCTCGAAATAAGCTATAAAAATATGCAATAAAATGTAGGGGGTTTCATTTAAAAAAATAAGGTTGATCTTGAAATGACCTTAAAGGACATGATCAAAATCAAAGTCGAGGTCATTATCTTACTCCTCGCTTGAAGCCATACAACTTTGCTATTAGACATTTTCTCTAAAATGCATTCTAACTAAAGATATTAGGGGGGTCCGATACTTTTCGATGACCCTGTACAAGTAACGTTGTTTTGAAGATGTTCCTGCTAACTTAAATGTAAAATAAAGTTTACATACACATGTTAACAGCGTTAACAATGACAGTTCTAATAATATTTCACACTATAAACTTTTGTAAATAAAACTATCTGTTTTAAATTTAAATCTTGTTTTATTATATAAAAATAAAAATAAAAACTGGCGCAAAATTATAAATATTAATCGGGCTCTCAAAATTAAAAAATGCAATAAAATATACGGACAATAAGAGCATAAATACAGCGCGGA
Organism: Trachymyrmex cornetzi; assembly: GCF_001594075.2. Taxonomy (NCBI): domain Eukaryota; kingdom Metazoa; phylum Arthropoda; class Insecta; order Hymenoptera; family Formicidae; genus Trachymyrmex; species Trachymyrmex cornetzi. Next base: position 15,676 of record NW_017299854.1, on the reverse strand, counting down.
CATTGGTGCGCAAATTTCTATATAATTAACACATGTCTACATAGGATATAAATGTATAATGTATAAATGTATAATGTATGTATGTATGGCAGTTCCGTACAATTCTATTAATAAAGTTCTTGATGCATTTAATTCATTGCACTTAAGAATAAAATTTACGTTAGAAGTGGGAGGAGATACATTGAATTTCCTCGATATTACTTTAATAAAGAACGATGGTGTAATAGAATCAGATGGGTTTCAGAAACTGACATTTTCGGACAGGTTTATATCAATTACCATTCTCTCCATCCGCTATCATAAAAGAAAGGCGTAATAATTGGCATGTTCGATAGGGCCGTTTTATTGTCGCATCCAAAATATCATCCTAAGAATATAGAATTTGTTGTTAATATATTCTTGGAAAATGACTACCCAATTGAGTTTATATTTATAATAGTATAATACATTCTAGATTGAAATATTTTATCTATAAACAAACATCAAAACAGGGTAACAGTGATAAGGAGAATGAAATTGGAAGTAAAAATTGGTTCACAGTATCCTATTTGCCTTCAATATCTGAGAAATTCAAAAATATTACAAAAGATATGAATGTTAATCTATGTTATGGTAGTTTGAATAAATTGGATGGCGTTATCAAAGGTCATAAAGATATTCTCTCATCAAACTCAAACAAAAATGTAGTGTATAAAATACAGTATCGAGACTGTGATGCAATCTATGTGGGGCAAACGGGACGATTATTAAAAACGAGAATCAAAGAACACAGAAATCACATTAACAGGATAACGTCCAACGAATCAGTGATCACACAACATAGGTTGGAACACAGTCATGATTTTGAATGGGAGGATATAAAAATCTTGGACATAGAAAGAAAATTAAACAAGAGACTCATATCGGAAATGCTGAACATTCAATTGCAACAAAACAGCTTGAATTTACAATCAGATACAGAATTCTTACACCACTCGTATGTGAGCATTATAGAATAGATTTAAATAATAACTTTATGTATTTGTTTTTAGCTGATCTTGTTTCGTTTTTAAAAATTGACATAAGATTAGTTTGACTCATCATAACGTATTATTCTCTACGGACGTGGCTCGCAGAATAGAGTTTGACGGTCATTAGTTGTCTGATTCCCGTTGGGATAACATACGTCATAATTTTATATCGTATAATGTAAAACGAAGTATTATATTTCTTGTTATCGTTCTTTTGTGCAACTTGACTTCCTACATTTAGAATAACGAATTGTAATCTGTGGAGAATGAGGGGGAGTAATACAATACATTGAAAACGTAACAATATTAACTTTGCATAATCTGTTCTCTAGTTAGTCACTTGACTTTTTAACGAAGAGACTTATGGCTATTCCTAATCAGAAAGTGGGGAAATGCTCATCCTCAGTCTTACATAGATTTGAATTCCAACATTGTCACAAAATTATTATTGTCAAGACATCTACTAGTCCGGGAGATGATGACACTAAAATGGCCATGATTTGTTACCGCTTGAAATCGTCATAATTCGTCATTTATTAGGTAAACATGCAGGAAACGCAAGTTTCCCGCGGTTTTAAAATTGATAGCGTGTGATTGAAGTTGTCAAAAATTTGTTGCTTTTTTTTTCCTAATATGTTACCGGCTGGCATGTGTTTCTAGTGATAGTTTACGTCAAAAAACCAATCGGAAGGTAGGTGCCATACCGTCTCTGTGCATCGAAGGGGCCGTCAAATCAAGCTAAAGTTGTAAATTTTTTAGTGAAAAAAAAAGATTTGTTACCGGCTGTTTTTTTGTACATTGTCTATTTTCACTACGAAACATACAAAAATACACATGCCATACCGTTTGAGTGGACCTAAGGGGTCGCTATGCTCGTCCTAACATGTCGAATTTTAAACTAAAACGTCATGATTTGTTACCGACTAAAACTTTATATATATGTTATTTACATCATAAAATGTAAGAAAACATAATTACCATACGTACTGCCTGAGTGGGCGAGAGGGCAGATACAAGGGTTGAAAGTTGCAAGATTTTAAGGATCATAGTAATTATATATTACTTTCTGGAACTTGTTTCATTAGATATGTTTCTAAAAATAAACGTAAAAAAATTAAAATATATAATATATTCGGTAAAAAATTTTTCATGCAAGAATATATATAAATACGAGTATATATAAATATGCATAAACATATGTTAAAGGTTCATAAACATATATAACTAGATAAAAATATATAATTATATACGAAATATGTCCATATAAAAATAATTACAAGCATGATTTTTGCGTTGTTTGTTTTACAAAAAATCAAGTTTGGAGAAATGTATAAGAATTGATAATTATATATAAGATTATACATAATTATGTACAAGCAATTTTTTTTACAGTCTCTAAATT
>NW_017299854.1:10411-13154 GCF_001594075.2 Trachymyrmex cornetzi | reverse complement strand
AAAAAATCTGGTTCTTTTGAAGCGATCCATTCATCAAGCCATTTTTTGATATCTTCATAAGAATTGAATCGTTCTCCAGAAAGGGCTGACTGCATGGATCGGAACAAATGGAAATCTGAAGGAGCAATATCCGGTGAATACGGCAGGTGGGGCAGAATTTCCCACTTTACTACTTCCAAGTATTTCTTGACCGGTTTTGCAACATGTGGCCTAGCGTCGTCATGTAACAGAATCAGCTTGTTGTGCCTATTGTCCCATTCCGGTCATTTTTCTTTCAAAGCTTGGTTTAAACGTATTAGTTGTAGTCGATAACGATCGTCAGTGATGGTTTCGGACGGTTTGAGCAGCTCATAATATATAACACCTCTCTGATCCCACCAGATGCACAACATAATCTTCGAAGCATGGATATTTCGTTTTGGCGTTGATGAACCTGGTTCACCTGGCATTACCCACGCTTTCAAGCGTTTAGAGTTATCGTAGTAGATCCATTTTTCATCGCCAGTTACGATATGATGTAGAAAACCCTTCCATTGTTGTCGTTGACGAAGCATCTCGCAGATGACCAAACGTCTTTCCATGTCTCTCTCTTTCAATTTGTATGACACCCAATTTCCTTCTTTTTACACCATTCTCATTGCATGTAGACGTTTTCCAACAGTGGATCTATCAACATTTAACTCTTTTGACAATCTATCGAGCGATAAACATGAATCTTCTTCGAGTACTGCTTGCAATTCTGCATCTTCAAATTTTTTCGGTGCATCTTTGCGTTCTTTGTCACGCACGTCAAAATCACCACTGTTGAATCGCCGAAACCATTCTTTACAACTGGTTTTCGATGGAGCATGCTCACCGTAAACATCTACGAGCAAACGGGGTGGTCCCGATCAATCACGGCTCGATTGGACACCACCAATCACAGCGACCGGTGCTTAGGAGCTTTGTAGTCTCAAGCGATGTGAGTGGCTCGTGTCCAACTGGGTGCCACCCCGAGCAAACGATGCGATTCTGCAGCACTTTTCTTTAAAATAAAATAATGGAGTAAAACTTCCCGCAAATGTTGCTTTTTTGGAATAAATTCCGACATCTTCAACGCAAAAAAGTTATTCTTTTTTACGCTTCGAGCGAATGCTAACTATTGGGCTCAAAAGTTTGAACACAAACTTTTCAAACACATGTGATGCCGTTCTATCAAACACACAAGCAATGCTACTAACGACATCTTTCTACAATGGGCGGAAACTTATTCCCATACCCAATATATAAGATTATACATAATTATATACAAGCAATTTTTTTACATTCTCGAAATTTGATTTTTTCTAAAACGAATAACGCGAAATTTATCCTTGTAATTATTTTTTTGTTTATCATTATTGTAACGTCCGCCGAAATTTGCGCGCAGGCGAACGTCACTTTTAACGACGCCAGACGCGTTGCCGTGGCAACGCGAACTGTCACGACAGCCGCGAAATTCTCGCGAACCGTGATCACGCGCTTAGCGCGTGATCGAACAGCTGTTACAAAACCGTACTGCGCTTGCGCGACCCAATATAATTAATCGCGTAAAAATCCACTTAAATCAATAGCGAGACGAATTAGGACCCAATAATATTAAATGATAAAACCATAGGGAACTAAGAGGCTCTCTGCTATTCTCGATCTATCGCAGTATTCCAAATTAATCAATAAATTTACTTCATTTAAATTCAATAATTGCAATTGCAAATTTAGCTTCGCCGATTCATAAAGCGGCTAATACTGCGCTTACGTTCGAGAATACGTAGCTGAATGGCACCCGCAAGTGCACGAAAAGCTTTTAACAAAACCTGCGGAAGTCCGTTAGAAGCTTCGCGATACAAGCAACGCACGAACGCTTTGTATCCAAAATTCTATACATAAAAAAAGGAAACATCATTCGACGGAATGTAACGCGAATAAACGCGCACAGTGACTGCACATTATGCAGCACAGGGGCGGAGCGACTAAGAGGGCCCTGTCAACATTTAAATTTGGCAAATTCCTCCCTTAAGACGGTAAAATTTAACGAAAATTCATTAGATCGAAACTTCTAGAACATTTCAAAAGATTCGAGTAACTGTTGACAGGTCAACCCCCTTTCCCGCTCCGCACCACCACTTCTAACGATATAAAAGCGCACACCAAAGTCAGCCAGCGAACATTAGAGTTTTCGAGTTTTAGATCTTTAGACTTTCCTACTTGCGTCTTCAGTCGGTCTCAGACTTTTGAGAAACAGAGTGTCGTTATTAGAGTTCGGTGTCAGAATGTCGAAGTGAGAGGGTGCCTAGAGTCCTTCGGAGAGTCCTCCTTAGAAGCAGGGTGCTCGTTCACAGAAAATCCTGAGGGCCATCCTCCATAATAGGCACAGCCAAGGATAGCCGAGCAACACCGCAACGCAGAGTGAGTTGCACGTGGCACTTCCGTCTCGGTCGCATTACCCTCCGTTCGTGTAAATATTAATTTTCTGAACTATCGCGTGCGAACCATTAGAATACACAAATCTCAGTCATTTTATTCAATATTTTATATATATTTTTTATTACTAGAAATCAAAATATAATAAAACGTTTAACATTCATTTTCTCTTTTTTTTCTTCTTTCACTCTCCTTCCTCGCGGGCATAATTAAGCCGATTCGGAGCGCCTGTAACGTCTGTGTCGTCTGATTATCGTTATAATTCAGTGAATCTGGAGCAGGAAGCCTCGCGCGTCGTGGCGCA
>NW_017299854.1:10046-10316 GCF_001594075.2 Trachymyrmex cornetzi | reverse complement strand
GATGACGTCATAAATAGTGACGTCACAGGGGAGGGAGGGGTGATGCCACAGGGCGAGGGGGGTGACGTCACAGGGCGAGGGAGGTGACGTCACAAGGGAGGGAGGGGATGACGTCATAAATGGTGACGTCACAGAGGAGGGATGGGTGACGTCACAGGGCGAGGGGGATGACGTCACAGGGGCGGGAGGGGGATGACGGCATAAATAGTGACGTCACAGGGGAGGGAAGGGTGACGTCACTGGGTGAGGGGCTGTCATCACAGAGGAGGG
>NW_017299854.1:6419-9453 GCF_001594075.2 Trachymyrmex cornetzi | reverse complement strand
TAAGAGCGCGGTGTAACGCGATACCGCAGAGATATGGAATGGAAGGAGTATGGGAAACAGTAATTTTGAACACTGAGCAATATAAAATATGCAATTATTTTTATTAAATAGAACTAAAATACAATAGCGATTAGAAAGAATTAATAGTTAAAAGGCTTATTTATGTTAAAGATGAGTATTATATACCCAACAAGTTAAAAGCGTCAAAATAACAACATGCACATTAATAACATAGTAAATTAGTTTAATGTTTCTCTTCTAAACTCTCTAGATTTATATGCGTTTAATACAGTTCATTATATCAATCATCATATGCACCAATGCAAAAATGTAGAAGTTTGGATTACGTATAATAGATATAAAGCCATGGTATTTCAGATCACATTTAAACTAGTTGTTTGAAGATGCACTGTAAAAGACGGTATACAAAATTAGACTTTCTCTTTGATACGAGTAAGCATCGATATCAAAATGTATAAGTCACCTGTATTTTTTATGAGCGACCTCCGGTAGATCCATCATCACCATTATTATCACCACGATTATATTTTTCCCCACTCATTCTTTTACCTAAAGTTGAAATATCTTCCTGGATTGGTTGTACAATATTTATTATTCCCTCCATCAGTGTACGACAACTCTTAAGAAGCTCCAAAATTGTTTTACTGAAACAATTACATATTCATGAGATTAATAATCTGACAAATGCGAATTAAACGATCTCTGTGCTCCGAGTAAATTTCGGAATCTTAACACATGATAACACTCACGTAAACGGACAACACATGATCCTAACACGAACATACGAATATATTTGTATCAATAAAATTAATATAATACCTACCATTTAGCCATTATACAATCCTTATTTATAAGCGTAAAAGTTACATCCAAGGAATTTGGGGTGCTCTCAGTTATATCCACAACTGAATTTAAAATAGTACTTATACTGTCTTATAAACAAGCTGCACTTTCTGATAATATATCCGCGTTTATACGGATAATTTCACCAGCGTTTACAAGGTCATTGATGTCCTCCATTTTATTTCTTCCAAATCGGATTGATAGATTGAGCAACTCTCTCGCAGACAAGCAGACTAATTGACCGCGGAGGCTGTGCGAGAATTTATAGTAAAAATGTACGTGACATAGTGATATCATTATGAAAAAGAATCCTCCGTCCATGTATAGTACCACGTGCAAAAGGTTATACCTCAGCTGAAAAGTATATCTCACATCCGAGATTCCATGGAGAAACTTCAGCATTTATCTGTCATACTTACATCACTAACGTTTTATATCAGCGACGAAAGTACAATGCCTCGGTCGAAGGTATATCTCGCGCTCGAAAGATTACCCTACCTCAGCATTTCTTTTATTCGTTCTTCGCATTGAAGCGCAATGAGACTTATATCAAATCTCCATCAAACAGCTATCGGACTGATATTTAACAGCTATAAACAGCTATCAGACTGATATCAAACCTCTATCGAACTGCTATCGAACGGCTATCGAACGACTGTCAAACAGCTATCGAACCGACATCGAATCGATATCGAACCGATATCGAACTGCTATCAAAACCACTATAAACAGTCATCGGTACGCTGTAAACAGCTATTGGACTGATATTTAATAGCTATAAACAGCTATCAGACTGATATCAAATCGCTATCGAACTGATATCTAACAGCTATCGGTCTACTATAAACAGCTACCAGAGTGATATTTAACAGCTATCAGACTGATATCGAACCGCTATCAGTTCATTTCAACATCTATCAGTTATATTTATTTAAATGTCTACAGGTATAAGGGTAATAGAAATAAACATATTAATATAAGGTAATATAGATTTTATTTAAAAATTTTACAATTCTTCTTGGTGTCGCGACCACCAGTTAAATATCTTAAATACATTTTGTAAAGCGCAATTCTTTGCGTGTTTTCCGCATCGTATAGTATTACAATCATCTAGATTACGTAGCGATTCTACACCTTCGTAATGCGCATCCAGAGTTTCGACGATGATATCATCAGTGTCGAGCATATCAGCTAGCCATCCTCGTTTTTCGTGTCCCTTGACATATACGACAGCTTCATCCTCTTCTAATACAGCTTCCGTAATTAGACGTCTCACCATGCTGTAAGGAACCATCCCGTCATCCCACCGCAATCCATGGTGATAAGTACTCAACCAGGAAGCGCAAGATTTGTCGAATCTCGTCAGAAAATGCCATGGCATAGGATGTGAAAAAATATAGTGTGTGAGAATGATTCCCCCTCTCAGCACCGCTACTTCCTTCACGATAAATTTCTTGTTAACGATGAATACTTGTAGATCCACAAACGTTGGTATGACAATTACGAGCAATTTTTCGAGACTGCACCTCACCCTGGTTTTCCATTCTTTTATATTCGGGATACTTGCTGACGTTGCAATTTACATGATTTTGCGCACTACGTTGGACAACGGACAGTATTCGATTACACGATCGTGTATGATGAGACAATAGGCGGTAGTATTGGCGGGCACATTCTCCTTGCAGTCAAATTCTATGCGTACGTCCACAGTGGCGCTCTTGACGGATTCGTTTTGTCGCGAGCAATCAATGACTGCAAAAGGTCCTTTCTCGATAAACGATAGTACGTTGAGCAGCGTCTCGAAGCTATCGATTCCATAATATGCTTTACGAAAACGCGCATACATGTTACACAGGACAGCGTACCTCTTTTTACCAAAATCCAGATTTAAATCACCATACGGATAAAAATCTGAATTTAGATATACTTTCACATTACTCAAATTACAATCGTCAAACACGCTGACATCTTGTGACATGATATTCTTTCGGCCGGTCTGTAGAGCAAAGATAACGTATCGCGGCTTCTCAAGCTGAGTCGCCGTTTTGACAGCCCATGAATGCTTGGTCGTATTCTGCAACAAAGGATACTCATACAGATCCCACGAGCGAAAACTTATACTCAGATAACGACCGCTTTCCAACGCTCGCAGCATTGATAATTTATTGAT
>NW_017299854.1:5675-6285 GCF_001594075.2 Trachymyrmex cornetzi | reverse complement strand
GCGTTTGTAATCTTCGCAAAAGCCCAACAGCATGTTGAGCGGTACGTAAAAATTAAAGTGTCCTTCCTCCGTGTCGGATCTAGAGTTCCATCCAGCGTTCAGCGCAATCAAAGTTTTGTCGTACGTCATCAATACATAGTTCTTCATGGTACTGGTAATTCCAACGTTTCTGTTACGGTCAATCTCCACACCGTTGAGTTCATACCGAATTTCATCAAACATGAAGGCCACACAATTATTTCCAAGCGTCGACGACATCTGATCGTTTTTCTTCTTCACCGTCAATTCTCCTTCGACGTAAAGAAAACTATCGCACGGCAACGTGTACAAATCCTGCTGCTGTATGGGTATCCGTATCTCGTCGCTATGTCTAAACGTAGTGTTGGCGTACGGATTGTTCGTATGAGTCTCAATCTTGACGATGCGGTCGTCAAAGATCGGCTCACCGGTAATATTCAAGATATCAATCATTTCGTACGATGAAACCCAATGACTTTAAAAATGCGACATTGGACGCAGTGAGTTTTTTTACAGGTGTAATCTTTCCAGTAAAAGATGTATCTCTCGTCTGTTTCGGCTGTTCGTTCAACACAAGCATCTCACGTTAACG
>NW_017299854.1:4902-5240 GCF_001594075.2 Trachymyrmex cornetzi | reverse complement strand
AAACGCCGCGACCTTCCATGACGCGATTATGACGTTGCAGTTCTTCCAGTTGACGCTGCGCTGCTTTGCTATCGCTTACGGCCTTAGCGACTCCCGCCGCCCCGCCGACTAATGACCCGAGAACGCCGAGCAGCGGTAGAACGCGTAGGACGCCGCCGCGTTTCGCTATCGGAAGAATCCTCTTGCTCCTCTTCTTCTTTGTTTTCAAGCCCATACCAATCTTTGTTTTGGCTTCATAGCTGCCCAAATGGCTGTGGCTGCGGCTCTCTCTCTGAGAGTCGAATTACTCGCGGTAATGCGTTTCCGCGCCTTCTCAGCGAGCATATTATCAGCCGCGT
>NW_017299854.1:3417-3732 GCF_001594075.2 Trachymyrmex cornetzi | reverse complement strand
CGATACGTTAACATGGACAACAGCAAAGATCGTGAGAGGGTAGCAAAGGAGATTGCGAAAACGAGTGATTTGATTCGCAAAAAATACCGCGCTTTGAAGACTGGTAAAATGGATGAGGACATCGCATTGGAGAGACACATCAAACCTATTGTCGACCCGCTGAAACAGATTGTCGAAAACACCGCTGACTCCAAGGATCCAATCATGACGGAAACAATCTTTTCGAGAGAAGATGAGGAACCAAAACCCAAAAGGAAACGACCGAGTGCTTTGTACGACAATCCTATACAGGCTTCCACGCCTGTAAAATCAATG
>NW_017299854.1:0-1512 GCF_001594075.2 Trachymyrmex cornetzi | reverse complement strand
CATTGGTGTTGGATAAAAAAGTTGGAACGGGAATTAACAAAAGAGCGGATTTACCGCGTACAATGACACTAAATGATAACAAGATCGACTATATCCATTGGGACGATCCCAACGAAATTGTAGATCGTCTGCGATTGCTCGAGGCCTCGCGCCGGGCTAGTCACAATGGTCACGACAACGAGATTTTGTCGATTATCGAAAAACTTCGCGAAGCCGGTCTGATTATAAATTAACCTCGTTCTACGCACATCTTTCAGTCGACATCGCAATGCTGATCAACAAGTTTGGACTATCGCTTGGAGGAGGAAGCGAATCATACTATCAGTGGCGTGGATTGCTCAGAAATTACGTGCGCGATAACGCTCTTTGTATAGTCGCAGTCGACTTTGACGCAAATTCGCGCAAAATTCGACGAGTAGCGCTACCGGTAGATGATGCTGACGCAGCAAACAAGCGATACGTGCAGCAGTGTTCAAGATTTGAAAGATTGTCTGAACGAAACCGAGAGGAAGATTACAGTTTTACAAAATAATGTAGAGGTTTTGCTAAAAGAATTTGATAAGGCGATTCGAGAAGTACATCATGTCGAATAATTATTCGCAATGTCTGAGAAACGGCTGCTGGTTAATGAATTGCACGCTCCGGCGAGAAGAAATTTTTCGCGAAGACATGTCATAGTACATGGATACGACGATCTGTGGCAGGCGGATGTGGTCGAGATGCGTCCATATACGCGATTCAACAGAGGTTACCACTACATTCTCACCGTTATCGACGTGCTGAGTAAGCACGCATGGGCCGTGTCGCTTAAAGCCAAGAGTGGAAACGATGTGATGCATGCGATCGCAAAGATAATTCGAGACGATGAAAGATGTCCGAAAAATTTGCAGACCGACAAAGGAAAGGAATTTTACAACTCGGATGTGCAGAACTTCTTGAAGAAGCACAACATCAACTATTATTCTACATATTCCGTAATGAAAGCGTCGGTCGTCGAACGGTTCAACCGTACGTTGAAGAACGACATGTGGAAACAATTTACGCACAATGGAAATTATAAATGGATCGGTATCCTACCACGTCTCGTATCAAATTACAACGCGCGCAAGCATCGAACTATCGGTATGCGTCCCGTCGACGTTACCCCCGCGATCGCCGACAGACTCTTAGTTACGGTTTACAATCGCGTAAAGATTGCCGCACCCGCGCGATACAAAGTGGGTGATTCGGTATGCGTGAGCAAATTCAAGACAGTCTTTGATAAAGAATACACGCCGAATTGGACTGCGGAGGTGTTTAAAATTATCAAAGTGCAGCAAACTAATCCAGTGACGTATCTATTGCAAGATTCTCGCGGAGAGCCTATCGCGGGAGGATTCTACGAATACGAATTGTACAGCGTCGCTAATCCCGACGTGCATCTCGTTGAAAAGGTGTTGCTCAAGAGGAGGAACGAGATTTACGTGAAATGGTTGGGATTTGACAATTCACACAATTCGTGGATTCATAAAG
>NW_017299853.1:24934-25148 GCF_001594075.2 Trachymyrmex cornetzi | reverse complement strand
TCGTTCCAGATTATGAAATTTATTTACAATCTTTTAAAGCAACATAAATTATAACTGGATTTACATAAATATTTTGTTGTATGAATCTTGCGAATTTAACCTATGATCATTTTTGCATTGTTTCATTAGAGTTTTTGTTGAGTAAACCACTTAGTTGATACAGAATTACAAAATCTTTGACTATATAACTAATACTGATTACGTTAAGAAAATG
>NW_017299853.1:24316-24923 GCF_001594075.2 Trachymyrmex cornetzi | reverse complement strand
CATTTCTTTTTTATTTATAATAGTCTCGATTTAAACTATCTCTTAAACTGCGAACTTTTATATATCGTACGCAGGAATTAGATCATCCTCACATGCTGCTGCAAAAAGACACGGGTTACCTGAAGAGCATGGTGCAGGAGACCAGCAAGGCGATGGCGGAGGTTTTGTCTTCCGCCCATAACTGCTATCAGAATCGTGGATTTACGGCGTTTTGATGTATCCACGGAGTTAACTTTTTGCAATTGCGTCAGAAGAACAACATGATTAGGTCATGAAGATTCCGACAGTTTTTGCAATTATTAGGCCAAATTCTGTGATTTGAAAAACAGGAAGAAAAGTGGAACGCGCAGTCTGAGAATTTAGAATTCATAATCGTCTACTCTCTCACGTATATAGCACATAATATACGTTCTGTTCGCATTAAAATTTTATTTTATTCTATAAATGTTTTTTTTTTTAAATTTATTTAATTCTATAAAATTAAAGAACGGCATGGTTTAGGATATTATATAATGCAAATGAAATTTAAAAGTAATTAAGCGAGATACGTAAAGTAGATCTAGGAATGATCAGAATTCAGAAAATTCGAAGCAAATTTGAAGATAAA
>NW_017299853.1:23989-24191 GCF_001594075.2 Trachymyrmex cornetzi | reverse complement strand
GCAAGCTATACAGTTCCATCTAGTTAATCTTTCATTTTAATAATCACGGATTCTCTGCTACTTTGATGCGCGATTATCGCCAGTTCAGCAAGCAATCTTGCAGAAAATTCGTAAAACTCGCATGGGTCACGGCGCAACTGTTGTTCCAGTATTATTACATTAAATGATACATTATTTTGATATCAGTCTAGATATTTCATCA
>NW_017299853.1:22389-22798 GCF_001594075.2 Trachymyrmex cornetzi | reverse complement strand
ATATCTGTGGATTTGTAAGTGCATAAAATGTAATATATTATTTTATCAGCAATATGGAATCATTGTCGATAAATTATCCTTAAAAAATTTATCCTTAAATGAAAATTATTCAAAATGTATACTTATAATTCATTTAATCAATCTTATAATATTTTGTTTAGAAAGAAATCCCAAAAAGTTTCTGGGAATGAGTGGAATTTACAAAATTCTTGTTTTATGTACATATAGTTGTATGTAATATATGTCAATTTACATTTTTTATATTTTCTACCTATATATAATTATATAAGATATATTTTTTCCCGGATTGTGTGCGTATAACTTCAATATATAAAATATTTTATTAAAGTTATCAGCTTCAACTCAAGTCGACACGTGTCGTTAGAAGCCATGTGAGTAAAAAGCATCC
>NW_017299853.1:21844-22209 GCF_001594075.2 Trachymyrmex cornetzi | reverse complement strand
CGTTATACAACATTATATATTTAAATAATTATAGCGTTGTATATTTAAATAATTATAGTATTTTCTATGAAATAACGCATATCACAAAATTTTTAGCATATATTTTATCTTTTTCAAGTGTCAACTGTTTTTTGTTTATTATCAATAACGCTGGACATTTTATTAACGTCGTTAAATAATAAAACATGAGGCATAAAGTAGGAAATATACCTATAAAAATTCATTGAAAGTATAATATCATCAGAATTATCTCATGGCTTTTACAGGAGGTAGTAAATAGCATTAGATTTCATGAAAAAAGTCAATATCATTTTCAATTGAAACTAAATCCTAAAAGGATAAAGCATTTGGAATTGATCCGCAAG
>NW_017299853.1:19058-20607 GCF_001594075.2 Trachymyrmex cornetzi | reverse complement strand
TTTGTACGTTTCGGCTTACGTTTTGAGCCAGCCTCAGTAATAATTATCGCTAATCGCGCTAAATACTATGTCGACCTGTATATAACAAAATCGTAGTTCCCTCCAATTATGCTCCTCCAGTCTCAGGTGAAAAGAGTTGAATTTTTCCAAGATGCTATCCACCTCGTTAGTGGGCGGTAAACATAGTATCATATCATCGACGTACCTGTAGTAGAAAAGCAATAGGAATACAATAAAACTCAGCACTCGATTTTCTAAATCTTGTTACATGACTGTCAGCAATAATAGGTGATAATGGCGAACCCATCGGAGTACCAATGGTCTGTTTATATATTTGATCATCGAAAGCAAAGTAAGTAGAACCCAAATTAAGTGTCAAAATTAAGCCTTCAGAAATTCATCTTTCAGTATCTTGCAATTATTTTCAATGTAAATGAAACTACTAGAAAGTCCATAACTAAATCCACCGGAACATTTGTAAATAAAGATACCACATCTAGCGAAAAGAAGCTAAAATCTGATCTAACTTGGATATGGTAGGATATTTTGATAGGACATAAAAATTAATAAAAAATCCAATTGTAATTATAAGACTTCTACTAACAAGGTTAAAAAATCAGAAGGTTCACAATTCCTTTCATCAATAGAGTATCTAATAAATAAGTTCTGCAAATTTACTAATTTTCTGTCTTATAAGGTGGTTGCTCATTATAGTATCAATAAACTTAACAAATATTTATAAGAGTACACAAAGATCCTTTGCAAAAGTTTTCCAAAAGGAATGTGGTTTACAAGATCGAATGCCGATTGTGATGCTTCCTATGTAGACCAAACGGGAAAAAAACTAAAAACGAGATTAGCAGAAAACCATAACCATACACGTAGAGTTACATCAGCTCGTTCAGTTATCACAGAGCATAGGGTGAGTTACAATCATGACTTCGATTGGGATAATGTCAGAATTCTGGATATTGAGAGAAATTATAATAAACGAATAATGTCGAAGATGCTCTACATAAATCGTTAATAAAATGGTTTCAATATTCAAATTGACACTGAGGCATTAAATCATGGTTAAATAGAAACTCTCTACAAGTTATACCTAATATGTGTATTTTTATAATCGACCGGCACGCTCCTGTTCCCACTACACTTCACTTTTTGTTTTTAACGTTATTATGTGACCAACATCAGAACAAACATGACTGTTTTTTTTTGGTTCTTAAATTATTTTTAGTCTAACTTTGACAATCTTCAATCAGAAATTTGTTTAATTGACGATGTTTGGATCTCATGCGTGCGATCGTTGTTGGAGATTAAGTGAGTTTTGCCATCATTTATAAATAACATAAAATTAATCTCCATCTGTACAAAAAATCTTGATACAAATAATATCTGGAGATCCACCATTTCCTCCACTCAGCTTTGCAACTGGTTGTCACAACATCAGACTCTGTTGAGGATGGTGATTTCTCACCGCATTTCCACTACTGCAACTGCATAATTGGAGAGAACTGCGATTTTGCGATACAGAGTTCGACATTTAGTG
>NW_017299853.1:15752-16017 GCF_001594075.2 Trachymyrmex cornetzi | reverse complement strand
GAAATACCTTAATCAAAGTATTATTAATAAAGTATTATTAATTATTAATAAAGTAGAAAATGGAGGAAATTACATTGATTAAGGTATTCATTCATCTTCCCTTCGAAACAAATTAAATTTGGCGACGAAAATCGGCAGGAATTAGTTCAACAGCTAATAATTAAATTCTTATTTAGTCCGACTTCTGATTATTTATTAACGCAATTAGTGTTAATGTGCTTATACATAATGCGTATGTTATAATTTTAATAAAAGATAGAACTAA
>NW_017299853.1:15087-15454 GCF_001594075.2 Trachymyrmex cornetzi | reverse complement strand
TTCTATGAAAGTGCAACTACTTCAAGCGAGGCCTATTGTGATCACAATATTCTTTTCTAAATAGAGATACGATAAGAGACGCAATGAAAAAGATTTAATATTCATCGGCGATTTTTAAAATGGACTTATATTTTTTTTACGTAATATGATATTTCTATAATCATTCTACATGTAAAAGTATTAAGAAATATAAAGAACCAATAATTCACGAAATATTATAGATACATTTATCTGGCACATAATTGACATGACGCATTAAATATCTCGTAAACCATTAATTTTTTGACAATCGTAATATGTTAATACTTTTATGAATAGAATAATGAGATAAATCAGGTGTAAAGATACCATATACTTGTTTGTTTAA
>NW_017299853.1:14184-15064 GCF_001594075.2 Trachymyrmex cornetzi | reverse complement strand
TACACTGGAAAAAAATTTATTAAATTTTAGTAAATATTTGTTTCAATAGTACTAACGAAATATTTACTAAATATAAACACATATTTATTTAATTTAAACATAATTTTTTTATTTTGAGTAAATACTTATTTACTGTAAGTAAATATTTCGCTAGTACTATTGAAACAAATATTTATTAAAATTCAGTAATTTTTTTTTCCAGTGTACGTATTTTTTGATGAAACTTTCGAAAATGGGCAACTTTTAGCAAATTTCAATAATCCTGACATATACTTTCAAATAATATTGATGATATTAAAGTATATTTAATACTTCGTTTCTTCTCAAAATATAGTAAAGCAGACAAGTTCTCTGTTTTAAAACACATATTCTCTCCTTTGAAACACATATTCTGCTTTCAAAATTTAATATAAGAAATTAATATAAGAAAAAAGTAGCCAAGTTAGATTATCATAAAGCAGGAGAAAGATCGGTCCTTTAAGAAGGAAGTGGATTTTAAAGTCATTTGTATTACCGAGACACATATAATTTTTGTATATAACAATTACCTTTTTTTCTGTTACTTATTCGAAAATCCTTTTCTAGGATTAAACAATTGACATTAATACGTGTCTGCGAAGTAGAGTCTTAATGCTAAGAACGACAAAAAATTTCGAAATTAAGATATTCTTTATCATTTCTTAGTCCAATATGGTGCTCCAGAGCTTACGTCGTAACAATATCTGCTTCATATAAAAGCTGTGCAATCTATATTTATGAAATAGTAATTCACAGAATAGTTGTTTGCATGAAAAACCAAAGTGGATTTCTTAAAATTGGGCTTAGACGTCCAATTAGAACGTTATTGTTATACGAAAATTTACTAGTGCCAACATGTGCG
>NW_017299853.1:13472-13947 GCF_001594075.2 Trachymyrmex cornetzi | reverse complement strand
ACCATAAATCACGTTTAAAAATAATACTACAGAAGTGATCGTTTACTATCTGGATCATAAGTTATTTTATTAAATAGTAGTATTTTTTTAATCGCTGTACTAATGAAAATATATGAAAATGCAATACCTATATGGAATGAATGATAAAAATCTCAATTTCTTAATAAAAGTGCATTATTCTTAATAAAAGTGTATTCTGGATTATTTATGTTGAGTTACATTACGATGCATGAACTAGTCGTCCATTAAATAAACAAAATATTTATTTTTTCTATATCTTTGTAACAATAATCAGTGAATCTCAATAAAACTTCGCATATATTATTTTGATGTGAATATTTAACGTACTTATACAAGAGAAATGTAAACTTTTTTAAGAGAGATTAAAAAAATTTTAATTTTTAAACTAATAATAATAACCATTAAAATAAATAATCTACATGAATATGTTATTAAACAAAAAAAATCTTATTCA
>NW_017299853.1:1290-4230 GCF_001594075.2 Trachymyrmex cornetzi | reverse complement strand
AGAATTACACGTTTATGGCGCTTTAATAAATCTACATTTCTCGCATTTACGTTCAAAAAAATGTACAGTTTACTATTAGAGCGAATAATAACTATAGGCATTATCATTCATTACTATAGTAATGAATAGTTAATAAATGTCTGTTATTATGAATATTTAAAAGTAAAATGTTTGTGAGATAGTCATTGGATTGAATTTGTAAAAAGTAATTTATAAAAGTAACGCAATATAATTGTGTTAAGTACATATACTACATGAAGACAATAAGAAATACATGAAAAACATCTTTTTTACGTTCGTGTCTCCTCTCGGAAAAGACCGGCAACCTTCCGAAGAGTATCCTTGTCCACAGAAACACCTCTCGAAAAATCTGTCATTCAGAACTGGCACTAAAACTATTAGTCCCATATGCTTGTGCAGTCGAATAATCAGTGTGCACACCACAAGCATATGAGAGAGGTAAACACAGGCCAGAGACCTAATGTAAGAAGAAGAAGAGAACAAATATTAATTAAATTAAAGTAATATAGTGAATTGAAGCACCACAGTTCTGAAAATGTTTTAAAAGAAATATGTGCTACGTGTCGTTCTGAGCAATTTTTGAGATACATAACTTTAAAACTAACTAATTATAGATTATCATTAAACGATTATCTATCCGTGAGTCACACGTCAATAATGTCAGTGATTGTGCACTTCACAGGCTTACCGACCTTAGACAAAAGATTGTATATGTAACGTCCACATAATACTGTGTGGTAACATTCGTTGTGAATTAATTGATACTGTTAATAAACGAACGTAAAAAAATAAGGTAAATTTATAATTTATCGAAATTATATAGCTATACTATGTTATTAATTTATATACGATAATGTTAATAATAGAATTAGATATGAGAATAAAATTTAAATAGTTGTAATCAAGTGACATATACATATACATGCGAGTTATTATTTCATTATAATAAAATTCTAATTTTTTAAATTTTGTTAATTAACCTTTATATTTGATTTTTTAATTTTTAATTATAGCGAAAAATTTTTTGTTTATTTCTTTCGTATCACTTGCTCATTTATTTTTTCAAGAATGATTCCAATATCAATTACATGCGCATTGATATTATTACGCATCTACTACTTATATTACGAGTATGTACTTACGTGAATACTGATTTATAACTATGAACATTTTTAAATGAAATAATTCCATTTATTATTGCAGTGACTTGCATTACAGTAACTTATTTTTTTATTAAAGACTAAACTTCGCGCAGTTACAAACTAAAAGTTTAATTCTCATTCGCCTCTGCGTATAACGTAACCGGTCTTTTTTTCTAATGTTGGTGTTTCTATAATTTTTTAAATTAGTTATTATGACGGATCAGAAAAAAACCGTCAATATTTGCTCTATTTGTAATGCCAAGTACGAAATTAGTTGTACAAAAACTTTGAAATAGTGAGGATTCAAAGCTAGAACATTTGAAACACTTTTATTTTAAAAATGAGAAAAAATATTCTAAATTTCAATAAATATTTATTTAAATAGTACTAACTAAATATTTATTAAATATAAAAATATATTTATTGGGTGCAAAATACATTAATTTGATTAAACAATCACTTCTTTTTATTAAGTAAATATTTATTTATTGTAAGTCAATGTTTAGTTGGCAGTATTCAAATAAATATTTATTAAAATTTTTTTTCAATATAAGATAATTGTTTTATATTTCAGCGGAGTATACAAAAATATTTTGTATTTTGTATTTCAGCGGAGCACATAAAAATATTTTGCATTTGTGTTTCAAATACTAAGACAATCCAGCTTATTGAATTATAAAATACAAAAAATTTTTTATTTTTCGATTTTAAATACAAAATTCCATACGTAATACTTTTATGTGCTTCTGTAAAATGCGAAACACAAAATACACTTATATTACAAATACTACGAATTTTCAATAAAAGTATTTTTAATTATGCTCTCCCCAGTTCTGTGAGGATAGAAAAAGTATCGTAAATATCGTATATCAGAGAATATTTATGTAATATTTTCGCCTATGTCTACATAAGGAATATGATCTATATAAGAAATAATAAATTTTGTCTTATTATGAGAATATTTTTACATATATATTTTTTGTTTTATGAGTTGTTCGAAACTCACTTAAAAACGAGGCATAAAATATAGAGCTCATAAATATTGTTGGACACTTGACATTGCGCTCGTATTGCCCAACTACTCATAACCCGCGCTATATCGATTACGCAATGCAAACTTACGCGTGCTAATGACGGTAGTGTGTCTGCACTCGTGCAGACTCATGCTGTCGTCGAATGTCATGACAGTATGTGAGTTCAAAAGGGTCAATTGGCAAGTGACAATAATTATCCTCTTTACAATATGCCCTTTAAGTAAAGAGTGGAACAAATTTAAGAACATCGTTGGCAGCTGTTGTGTTTCTGGATCATTCCTTTCATGACCGAACTTCCGCAAATCAAAGCTCTAAGAGCATCGAGAACAATCCAGAAATACAACGGTATAAAAGAGACACACAGAAGTAACTCAACACGGTACACGAATTCGCTGTCGAGTCGAAACGCGAACAATCATTGCGAAGTCACTATTGCTTATTTTAAAGAAGAAAGATTCTCGCGATCTCGTGAAAAGTTTTTCGAAAACCTTTTATTTACTACGACTTGCAACACGTTTGGGAAGTGAAGTCGTTTGTTCTATCACTTGTAGTGCAAGGCCAAGAATGACCGTAACGTCAACGCTCGCGATTGTATCTTAATATATGGAATCGTTTACTCCTAAAAACGGAGTCGCAATTGTAAGACATGCACTGTAAATAGTATACATAGTTATAAAAAATTTAGTTTGTGCAAATACATTTCACAGTCATAATCAAAGTGATTTTGAGTACTTGCGTGTGTG
>NW_017299853.1:0-760 GCF_001594075.2 Trachymyrmex cornetzi | reverse complement strand
GATGTTCACTGGCTAAGATTAAAATAATCTACACGTTTAGAATTTAGAATATTTAATTGTTTAAATAGAAGAATTGTTTACATAACTTTTGTATATTAATATAAAATAATTAAAACATTTTTTTTAATTTTAAAGAATATGTAAATTTAAAAAGATTAGAATTATTATAATAAAATAATGACTTATATTTTAAAGAATATATAAATTTAAAAAGATTAGAATTATTGTAATAAAATAATGACTTGTACTTTTGTCACTTAAGTTGACAAACTTCTAAAGAAACAAGAAATATGATGAAACGGTCGCAAAAAAGGAAAAAAGCATAAGGTAAAAAGCAGAAAACAGGAAGCAAAAACACATGTAGATTAGGCTTTAATCACATATGACACACTAGCAAACTCTAGTTGGCAAGTTGGTTTTTACGAGTAACGAATTGATGCTGACACGTTATCTTAAAATTTACGCGAGTTCAATATAATAGACATACTGTCTCACCTTGTTCCAAAGTCAAAATTAATTGTTTTAACAGTTGTTGGTATCATCTTTATTAAGAGAAAAAATGGTTGCAATTACCATAATTCATCTATAATTTATAGTCATTTTTTAAAACAACTATGTAGTTATTGTTGTAATTATGCAAATACATTTAATTGTGCTATTCATAATATAATAGTTCCACACACATAGCTTAAAAATTTTTAATTTTTAAATATATTTTTTATTATTATAACATAAATAGTAAATGAATTTAAGAAAATAA
>NW_017299852.1:127360-128860 GCF_001594075.2 Trachymyrmex cornetzi | reverse complement strand
TTCCAAACTTTCAACTTTACAGCGCTTTTTCGTTTATTTTTCTGCGTTAGTTCTTAAACTACCGTTTGTATAAATTTTCAGAAAGGCTAAAGTCAAGAAGAAGGGCATAAGTACCTATGGCTGAAGAAAATTTGAAACTTATTTAAAAAGCACAGTAAGAGACTCATTTTGTGTGCGTGGTCCGGGATTAATTTATAATATACACGAAAATATACGAGTTTTCGCATAATTGCCAAATAAAAATTGAAACATTATCCCTGAATATATGTATCAAAAAATTGAAAAAATGTAATAAAGACATTAGAGAAGAAAAAGAACAGTTTATAAAGTTTATTTTAAGACTAAAAAGAATTATAATGTTTTTCAAACGTGAAGTTACGAGTATACGCACAGAATTTGTTTAATAGAACATTTGTATTGATATCTGTAATATATAGTTTAAAAATTTTTTAAATTGGTAATTTGCAGTAAAAAGAAAATAAAATATCGCAATTAGTATTAAATAACACATTCTAAATGATATTCTTGGAGTATTGTTATAGACGGAATTTTTTTGGTAGAATTTAATTGATTTTGAATACACATTTTCATCAAATGTTTAAAATTTGCATTTTATAGTTAAAAAAAAATTGAAACGGTTATTTAATCTATATTGGATTTTTTCTTATTGTAAAATCGCATTTTTTAATTAATAACAATAATAATATTGATAATTGACTATTACTAATGTCATATTAATATTACGAATGACATTAATATATATATATTATTAATATTTATAAATAAATATTAATATATTATGAAAAAATATTATAAAACTATTGAAATATGCATTTAAAAAAATAAAAAGTAAATGAATAATTAGACTAATACTCGTTTTTACCGTTTTTAACTGTAAAGTGCCAATTTCCAAATTTTGAAAAAAATATCAAGATATCAACACGAGCGTATTTCCAAAGAAAATATGTGAGTGTACTGGAAAGATATTACGAAAAACGTTTTGCTATTAATGGAAGGGTTATATAATTATTAAAATTTATTAAAATCTATTTATTAAAATTGTTATCTAGAATGTGTGTTCATGTCTCTTTATCCCTTATGTAGGGTGCCTCTTTTTTGCCAATCACTTTTGTGTAGATAGAGCAGACTAAACTGAGTCGAAAAGATCTCCACCATTTTGCAATTTTCGCGATAGTTAACAAGATATTAATTACTAAAAATTGCAAAATATTAGTCTTGAATAATTTTTTACTCAAATACTATCAACTATAGAAAAACTGCAAGAGACAAAAATTATTTATCTTCTTCTTATAAAGTACTGAAAATTTTTTCAGAATTTTTTAATACCGTATTTTCTCATGTTGATAAAAATAAGAAAATGTAGTATTAAAAAGTTGATAAAAAATTCTGAAAAAATTCTTAGAGTTCTATGGGAAGAAAATAAATAATTTTTGTCTGTTGCAGTTTTTCTGTAAAGTTGATAGTATTTGAATGAAAAAT
>NW_017299852.1:119623-127172 GCF_001594075.2 Trachymyrmex cornetzi | reverse complement strand
GCCGAGCGGCCGAGAAAGTACATTTTCGGTTATCGGTCGCTTATAACAAGCGACTAGTAGAGAAAGCGAGATAGTGAGAGAGAGCGGCCATCCTTTTCGCTCTAATACTCGCTTGGGTTTACAAGTTACTGGTAGAGCGAGAAGGACGGCCACTGCCTCTCGCTGTCTCGCTCGCCCTCACGGCGAAGACGGCCGACTCGATGCCGGTAGGTGTCTGCTTGGTGGGGGTAAAAGTGGTGGGGCTGGATTCCGTGTTGCCGGGGAGCCAAATGTGCATCACTGCTCGCAATGAGGATTTATGTCAAGGGTGGCGTCCTGATTCACGGCCCCTGCACTTCCTGGTCTGGCGGAGGAGATCGGGATGGACTTCCTTCCCGCTCGTCGTGCCCTAGGCTTCCGACGGACGTCCGTCCGGCCCCTCCAGGGTGGCCGGGAATTCTGGCCTCCTCCGGTGCTCTGCAAGGGGTGCATGATGAAAGTATTGTTCCCCTTATTTTCGACAGCGGTTACAAGCAATGATATGAAACGATACAACCAGCTCATCCGGGCTCCCGGATGTGTGCCCTCCTCTCTGCTCTTCTTCTTCCTTCTTCCCAGTCCTGTCCTTCTTCGGTCTTCCTTCCAAGGGTGGCAGGCGAGACGGCACGATGATACAATGAAATTTCACAGCAGCTGCCGAGCGTGATCCGTGGCGCGTCTACGCTTTCTGATACGCTTGATCATCACGCAAAAGAAATGCTACTACAAAAGAAGAAAATCTGCCGAGTAAAATAAATGATGCGAATTTTACGCACGTTCACAGGTGCGCTTGCACGCGCGCTCGCGTGCGCTCTCGCCTACGCGCTCGCCCTTCGAGCCGGTAGGAAGCGCGAGTCCGCCGTCGACAAGTCCGCACAGTGACGGACAAAATGTCACGTCACAATACATACGCTGGATACTTCTACTCTCATGCGAACGTTTCTTATTTTTCTTATTTTAAATATTATTCTAAATATTCATATTTTTGGTACTATGCGGTACTATGTTATACTGTGATCTAACAGCGCCGAGTATTTATTTCTTTAATTTTTTATGGTAACACTTGGATGGTCAAGGTAACACAATTTTGAAGAACCTAGCCACAAAAATTTCGGACCAACAAGCACGCAATTTTATCCCTAACAATATAAATGGTTATATTTATATGTCAGAAAAATAAATACTTATATATTAATGAATACTTATCGAACAATTAATTATTAATAATGAATTTCTTTTTATACATATAAAAATCAATTTCGATCTTGTATTTGACGTATATGTGCAGACGAACAGTAATGAATCCTAATAATTCTGATTGGTTGATCCCCACTCTATTACTTTTCCGAGATTCCGTTTTCCGAAATTCCGACTGTCATGGGACAGTATCTTGATACGTAAAATTTTGTGGAATTTAACTTGGCTCCAGTTTATATCAAATCTTTTATACAAACGATATATATAACCCAGACAGCACAAGATATCATGCTAACATTCAATATTCATATTGAATGTACTCTGATTATACCGAATAAACCAGAAATGTTAATGTGACATCTCAGAAAAATATTATTTCTTGTATATTGTCAAGATATATCAAATATAATAACTAAATTTCGATTTTGATGCTGAATATACTGCTATCATATCGATTATACCCAAGACGTCTCTAAATTATTCTTGCGGTATATCTCGTGTACGTCTGTCATATATTTTCAGAACAAACACACAATATAAAATGCAGAACCAACGCTGCCTGCTGCATTTAATTATATTGCACTTATAACCCAGAAAATATTTTCCATTTTTTCTTGATTATCTTTTTTATAGTAATAGTTTATTATTATAGAAATTATTTTTTAAAATTATATTCTACATTTATATTTGTGGCGCTAAAATTCGTAAATACTAGTGCCGGAACACGCGGCGGTCATAACGCCATCAGGGATGTGTTCCAAAACTGAACTATATTAATTCCGAGTATCTTTTATCTTTGTCCAACATTCAGTGAACACAAGGATGAAATGATACTTGAATTGACAAAAGTCAAGTTTTGGAACGTACCCCAGTGAGTGATCCTTCTTTTCCCGCCTTTTCAGCCACATGCGTGTGCAACATGCACATGGTGTCATGTCATCCAATGTCATCATAGGTCTGTTTTCTGTGGCTGAACTAGTGTACACTTTTGGAACTTAAAGTGAGAAAGATATACGTTTGATATTTGTTTAAAGCGAGAAAGAGAGTTCTAGAACAGTCTAGTGCAGGAACAGAAAACAGACCACATGTCATGGCAGTCATGGTGTGAGTCTCACGAGACCACTCGAGCGGGACGGACGTACGTCACGCCCGCTTCGGGTATTGCATCATCTCACCCATTTTTTGAAAAGCGGCTTCGACTGTGCATTGTTACATTATTTGTCTTGATTACATCATTATTTCGTCCCATTCACCGGTTTGAGGTGACCGATGTATCATACTTTGGTTACACGATTTATTTACGATTCTGGCCGGAATCGTCGCCATTTTTGCGGCGAGTGCTATCAATTTTTAAGAAGAAGAAGGTGTCATGATGTGCAGGCGTGTGAGCCACGAGATTAAGTGCGAGCATAATAAATCGAGCATGCTGAATGAATTATAAGTCTTTGCACAATGCAGTTGCTACTATAAAATAGGAAGTATTTTTAAAGAATTTTGATTTTTTGAAAATATTTACTATTTTAAAGTAGCAACTGCACTGTGCAAATACTTAATTCGTTTAGCATGCAAGCGTGTGCGCAAAATTTTATATATATGTGTATGTATGTGTGTATGTATGTGCATGCATACATGACATACTAGAGACATTACTATGATAACACGGATACTATAGAGACGTACTGGAGACGTATTGAAGACATACTCATACATCTCAGAATAACTACGGTATATCACTAGGAGCTCCCTGCGAAGTCTACTGGATGAGAAATCGCGGACATAGTAGATTCTGAAGAAATACTCTGTACATCACAGACGCGTCTCGAATATCTTGACGACGTATTCAATATACGTTTGCGATATCGTTCTAACGTTGTCAGAACGTAGATGGCTGTCTGGGAATTAAATAAATAATAAAGATAGTATCACTCGAGTTTTACTTTTTAATTTGACAGGATTTAACTTGATTAAGACTGTATCATTTAGGTTTTAATTTTCAATTTTGTTAATTTTTTCGAGGAGTAATAATTTTTGACAAAGAATTAAAGTTGTCGTTACTCGAGTTGGAATAAGAGGATCTTTAATAAGAATATTTTTATAAAAGAATTAAAACTATAATATATAAACCAGTCAAGGGCTCTTAAAGTTCAATAACAATATGACGATAAAAAAGGTAAATAAGTATCGATTCTTTAAAATATAAACGTATAAAAATTATTAATAGGAGTTAAATACATACATAATGAAAAAATGAGATATTACATATTTCGGCTCTTAGATTGAGTTATCTTCAGATATCTTCCTCTTTACACTTAAAATTAGTTACCATCGTCAGAAATAAAAAAAATCCATAATATAATGTGTTTTAATTTGTGTAGCGATCCTGATGAATGTTGTGTGGAAGACACCAATTACTCACAAATGATTTGCTGACCGATTGTTAAGAATTGTAAAGATCTGATAAAAAACAGATTCTTTCACCAATGAATAAATAATTAACTTGAATAAATAAAATTCTTTAAGGAAATTATCTTTCCTTGATTAAAATTCTAAAAAATTCTAAAAAAATTAATTAATAGTAACTTAAATAAATAAAATTTTTTAAAGAAATTGTCGTTTTTTAATTAAAATTCTATAAAAAGTAAATAACCGCGTCATTTCGATAAAACACTCACACGTAAAATCGCAGTTATCATTTCGTAAGAAGAATACATCGTCCAAATTACTGTTAAAAAAGTGTAGAATGTAATAAAAAATACGTCAGTTAAATGATGACGATAGATATACTTAATAGTCAGTATAATAAGCAATAACTATGTATGTCTGTCGAATCTTCCGGAGATATTATTTGAACGTTGTTAACGATAAGGCAGATTGTCACCATCTGAGAGACGATTAATAGATTGACAAAAAGACTCGATAAAAATGTCAAATTTTATTTATAATCGGTATATACGCTTTATGAACATCCTCGGTGTCTGTTTGCAAATTGAGACTGTTTTTCTGTTTTTTGGTGTTTAACATCTCGGAAATTGAGCGTTTATTGTAACACGGCTCTTTGTCTAATATCTGGATGTTATTCCAATCAAAATCATGTGTCATTTGCATCCTATATTCGGTGATTACAGGACGGGTAGACGTATTCCAATGGTTGCGGTGTTCTGCAATTCTAGTTTTAAGTTGTCTACCCGTTTGTCCGACATAAGATGCATCATAATCGTTGCACATGATCTTGTATATTACATTGTTCTTTGAATAGTTTAATTTTGAATCCTTTTGCACTTTAATAAACTTGCTCAATTTATTAGACCTGTAATATGAGACTTTGATGTCCTCTATATTAAATTTTTTAAATTTATCGGTTATCGATGGAATAAAGGTACTATAAACCATGATGTTGTAACCCTTGATTCTTCATTTTCATTTTTATTTATATGATCGTGTACTACTGTCTCTCCATGCAGTATGTTCTTGATTTTATCATTGATAGTATCAAAAATGAATTTCAGGGGATAATCATTCTCAATTAGTGTATTGATTATTACTGTTAGATTTTTTTGGTAAAATTCTGATTCAGACAATAATAGAGCTCTGTCAACCAAACATTATCCCTCTTTTTTTGGGAGATTGGATAAATCGAAAAATCATTTAGAAATCTTCCCAAAAAAGTCGGTTTCTGGTACCAATCAAAGGTTAAATGTTTTCCTTTGACCATGCTCGTGACGTCAAGGAAGTTTAATGAATCAGAACCTTCCAATGTGAATTGAAGGCATGAGTGAAAAGAGTTGAAACAATCAAAAAACGAATTAATCTTAGAAGAATTAAAACTACTACTACTTGATTTTGCTCCCTATAGGCACATACAAAATATTCCTAGAATATTATATAAATATTATTAAAATATTAAAATAAGTTATTATGATGTTTTGAGAATATTGTATAATATTTTTTAATCAATATCTTTATTTTAGACCGTATATGTGAGAAACACAATCAATACTAGAAATTTAAACGCCTATTACGGTCGAAGCTGGATCTTCGTTGCTTTAAATAATTCAATCTTGAATTACTAATATATACTATATATGTACTTGCATATATACCATATTAGTGTCTTTTTCGAACTGCGCGCCGAATTGTTTTTCCAGACTAAATAAACGCAATTAAAACTATTCTAGTAATCTCGAATTAAATTGACAAGCAATTTAATAATTTGATGTTATCATCAAGCATCATATATTATAAAGTTGTAAATATATTAAAACTGTTAATAAATTTATTGCGAAAAATATTACCTCGGCCGGGACTTGAACTCGGATCTCTTGTATTCCGTACGAGCGTCCTAAGCCATTAGACCACCGAGGCCTTAGTAATATTCTTCGCAATAATCGGTACACTAAGGAAACAACGTCTTTCTTTCAGGCGACGTAATCTAAACAATATCTTTATTTTAGACCGTATATGTGAGAAACACAATAAATAATAGAAATTTAAACGCCTATTACGGAATTATTTAAAGCAACGAAGATCCAGCTCCGACCGTAATAGGCGTTTAAATTTCTAGTATTGATTGTGTTTCTCACATATACGGTCTAAAATAAAGATATTGTTTAGATTACGTCGCCTGAAAGAAAGACGTTGTTTCCTTAGTGTACCGATTATTGCGAAGAATATTACTAAGGCCTCGGTGGTCTAATGGCTTAGGACGCTCGTACGGAATACAAGAGATCCGAGTTCAAGTCCCGGCCGAGGTAATATTTTTTGCAATAAATTTATTAACAGTTTTAATATATTAACATCTTTATAATATATGATGCTTGATGGTAGCATCAAATTATTAAATTGCTTGTCAATTTAATTCGCGATTACTAGAGTAGTTTTAATTGCGTTTATTTAGTCCGGAAAAACAATTCGGCGCGCAGTTAGAAAAAGACTACAATATGGTATATATGCAAGTACATATGTAGTATATATTAGTAATTCAAGATTGAATTATTTAAAGCAACGAAGATCCAACTTCGACCGTAATAGGCGTTTAAATTTCTAATATCTTTTAATGTTATAAGAGTATTTTATAGACGTATGTGTCCAGTTGTATAAATGTCCTTGGTATATTTTCTTTAATATCTCTGAAATATTATTAAAATATTTATTAATATATTAATTATATTTATAATAGTGCAGTTTAAATTCAAAATCCAGTAACGAAAATGTTTTATCATTCTATGCTGCATCTTCTGCTTAAATAATATTTCGATGTGATTTTACGTACATGTCCAGTCTTACACTGCACGCCAAAGTTATTTTCAGTCTATAAACAATATATTTAAACTGAACCGGTGTAACAGTTTTACGAATTAAAGTAAATGTTGTTATGATACTTTTTAATGTTTATACATTATTACAGTAACACTAAATAATATCCTAGTAAGTAAGAAACATTTTGGAATATTTCAACAACATTGTAGCAACGTTATAACATTGCTACAATGTTATTGAAATGTTCCAAAATGTTTCTTGCTTACTAGGATTACTTTTAATAATAATGTAATATTATCAGGAATAAATATATAATCATTAATATTTCAAGAATATTATTTAATATTATTCAATAATAAGAAATAGAAGTAATAGCTATATAACGGTCACAGCTAGCGTATATACACACACATGAAATTTGTTCAAATGTATCTGTTAAACTCTCTACTTGCAATTATTTATTTGTTAACGATAATGGTTTGCTTGTTTCCTTCTCAGACATCAAATAACTATTAATCAATTGAGGAGAGAATATAGTGGAACAGATCAAAGTTCGTTCATACTATCCACTAACATCTGAGATTATTATGTATTGACTAATAGGTGTTCGCTGTTGATGAAGTGGGTGTCTAGGTATTCACCTTCGAGGAAGTGGGTGTCAAGGTGTTCGCCGTCAAGAAAGTGGGTATCTAGGTGTTTGTCTTCGAGGAAATGGGTGTCTAGGTGTTCGCCTCTCATTCTGACAGGTTTGACTCTAGATAGCAAGAGGTAAATGTGGCATTTAGTATTAACCGTTAAACTATTCAGGTTAGAATCTGTCACATCGATGGAACAGAGGAACACGTATGAACACGTGAGGCTAGAATAAATATTCTCTGCTGTTCAATTAATATTATCTTATAAAATTTGTAATTCAATTAATACATGATATTATACAAACTTACCTTTTTAAAAAAAAAAGGTGAAAAAAGCGCTAAGAGTGCATGTTTCTCGTGTAGAACCACCATTTGGGCCGGTTTCACCAACGCCAATTATTTAATCAGCCGTGGAACTGATGACTAATCGCGTTTGCTGTTTA
>NW_017299852.1:108737-118899 GCF_001594075.2 Trachymyrmex cornetzi | reverse complement strand
TTAAAAAATATGAATATTTAAAAAAATAAGAAAAATAAGAAGCATTCTCAATGAGAGTTAAAGTATCTAGTGTGTGTATACATATATGCAATTGAGTTATAGAGTCGTGTAAATTATGAACGTTGTGAATACTATTAAGTTTAAGTCTGAGAAAAATAAATTTAAATTTGTAAACATACGTTATAAAAGACAAATAAATGATAAAATTTATTCTTATTCAGTGTAAAGTTAAAATTAGATTTATTATTACTTTCATTATTACATTTAAAATATAATTACATTTATTACTTATATTTATTAATTACTAATCTGATTTTAAATTGTTTTTATAGTTTTTCTTACTCGATCTAGCAGCGCCAAGTGTTTTTACATGAAAAATTTTTCTATTTAAATTAAATTTTTTCATTTTATACGGTAAATTCTTTAATTTTTTGTAATAACACTTAAATTGAGCAAGGTAACGCTATTTTGTGATAATATTTTGTATAATGTATTGAAGGAAAATTAAATAAACGCAATTAAAACTACTATAGTAATCGCGAACTAAATTGACAAACAATTTAATAATTTGATGCTACCATCAAGCATCATATATTATAAAGATGTTAATCTATAAAAACTATTAATAAATTTATTGCGAAAAATATTACCTCGGCCGGGACTTGAACCCGGATCTCTTGTAAACCGTACGAGCGTCCTGAGCCATTAGACTACCGAGGCAAAGACTACAATATATATGGTATATATGCAAGTACATATATAGTATATATTAGTAATTCAAAATTGAATTATTTAAAAGCAACGAAGATCCAGCTCCAACCGTAATAGGCCGTTACACCCTAATATTAATTGAGTTTCTCAAATATACGGTCATAAATATATTGTTTGAAAATTAAATAACCACTACTTTAATTGGAAGAGGAAATGTCTTTGAATGAAATGTGATATAATAATTTCATTTAAGAAGAATTTAAACCATTTGGATTGGAATAGGAAGATTCTTCAATAAGTATACGTATACTTAGGTTTCGTTGCATAAAAATTAAAGATAGTACCATTTGGATTAAGTAAATAATAAAGATAGTATCACTTGAGTTTTACTTTTCATTTTGATAGTCAAATTTAACTTGGCGCCACAGTTGTTGATATCAAATCTTTTATAGGAGTGATATCATTAAAGTTAATATTATTTATATAATTTGGTATCCGCACGAATTACATGGAATTTAACTTGGCGCCAGTTTTGTTGATATCAAATCTTTTATAGGAATGATACATATCATTATAAGAATATCCTTGAAGAAAAAACATCAACTCGATTAACCCTAATCGGTGATTCACTGTCAACCGTAAGTGCTCAATTCTATTAAACAGCAAACGCGATTAGTCATCAGTTCCACGACTGATTAAATAATTGGCGTTGGTGAAACCGGCCCAAATGGTGGTTCTACACGAGAAACATGCACGCTTAGCGCTTTTTTCACATTTTTTTTTTAAAAAGGTAAGTTTGTATACGATCATGTATTAATTGAATTACAAATTTTATAAGATAATATTAATTGAACAGCAGAGAATATTTATTCTAGCCTCACGTGTTCATACGTGTTCCTCTGTTCCATCGATGTGACAGATTCTAACCTGAATAGTTTAACGGTTAATACTAAATGCCACATTTACCTCTTGCTATCTAGAGTCAAACCTGTCAGAATGAGAGGCAAACACCTAGACACCCAGTTCCTCGAAGACAAACACCTAGATACCCACTTTCTTGACGGCGAACACCTTGACACCCACTTCCTCAAAGGTGAATACCTAGACACCCACTTCATTAACAGCGAACACCTAGACACCAATTTCCTCGACGGCGAACATGTAGACAACACCTAGACATTCACTTCTTCGACGGCGAATACCTAGACACTCACTTCTTCGACGGCGAACATCTAGACGCCCACTTCCTCGACGGCGAACACCTAGACATCCATTTCTTCGACGGCGAATACCTAGACACCCATTTCTTCAATAGTGAACACCTAGACACCCATTTCCTCGACGGCGAACACCTAGACACCTACTTCCTCGACGACGAACACCTAGACACTCATTTCCTCGATGGCGAACACCTAGACACCAACTCCTCGACGGCGAATACCTAGACACCCATTTCCCCAATAGCGAACACCTAGACATCCACTTCCTCGTCGGCGATCACCTAGACACTTATTTCCTCGATGGCAAACACCTAGACACCAACTTCCTCGACGGCGTACACCTAGACATTCATTTCCTCGACGGCGAACATCTAGACACCAAGTTCCTCGACGGCGAATACCTAGATACCCATTTCGTCGACGGCGAACACCTAGACACCCACTTCCTCGACGTCGAACACCTAGACACTCATTTCCTCGATGGCGAACACCTAGACACCAACTTCCTCGATGGCGAACATGTGGAGAACACCTAGACACTTATTTCTTCGACAGCGAGCACCCAGACACTCACTTCTTCGACGACGAACACCTAGACGCCCATTTCCTCGGCGGCGAACACCTAGACACCCATTTCCTCGACGGCGAAGATCTAGACACCCACTTCCTCGACGGCGAACACCTAGACACTCATTTCCTCGATGGCGAACATCTAGACACCAACTTCCTCGACGGCGAACATGTAGACAACACCTAGACACTCGCTTCTTCGACGGCGAACACCTAGACGTCCACTTCCTCGACGGCGAACACCTAGACATCCATTTCCTCAACGGCGAATACCTAAACACCCATTTCCCTAATAGACACTCACTTCTTCAACGGCGAGCACCTAGACGCCCACTTCCTCGAAGGCGAACACCTAGACACCCATTTCTTTGACCTAGACACCCACTTCCTCGACGACAAACATCTAGACGCTTAATTCCTCGACGGCGAACACCTAGACGCTTAATTCCTGAATATCTATACACCCTCTTCCTCGACGCGGTAAATACCTAGATCTTCAATGACAATCTCGATATTTCATTTTAATTATAATTAATATTTTATTTTAATTCATTTTATTAATTAAATTTCATTTTAATATCAATTAATTATAATAATAATGCGCCGCGTGCACGTATATGTGACAATCATATCGTATATGTGACAATCACATCGTATATGTGACAATGTTGTCATCGCTGATTATCACCCCCGTCATGTGTGATCACATTCGAATGTGCAATGCTGCCATCGCTAGGCTAAGTCAAAAGCCCTCTAGTGTCGAAAAAACGAGAAGGACATTTTCTCCTGGTCGACGACGACAATAACGACGATGATAATAATAATAAGGACGACGTATCTGAAAATGGACTGAAAAAGTAGCAGTTCGGAACTTTGCGTCGCGATATCTCCGCTCGTAGGGCACGTAGAAAAAAACAAAAGCACTTTTATGACACAATCCGTGTAGTGACTATCGATTGAGCATACATAGAACGCGATCGGTTCAGCCGTTATTGAGATCCGATAATCTCGATCTGCCGCAACTCGTCAGTTCGCGTAAAGGAGGCACGGCAATGTCGCTTCGCGCAGCTTAGCGCCGAGACACTACCAGTGTCTCCAGATATGAAATATATGCACTAAAGATGATTCGATATGAGTTGGAACGTTTGTAATGTAAATAAAGAATTTATTGTTAAATTTATAGCACGACAATCCTGCTTGGCTCGTAGTCCTTTTTTAATTATTTCGTTCTAATATTTTGAGCCCAGTACGTTTTAACTTGTTAATTTAAATATTATTAATTAAACAATTAATTAATTATTATTAATTAAACAAGAAATGATAATGACAACGATTTATTCATCACCGATATCCAATTGTTTATAACTTAATATTTAATAAGTAGAGATCAGACGGAACGAAATTTGTGACGTGACAATTTTTGTTCGTCGTTGTCGAAAATTGTTGGCGGTGAGATCGCGCGTCCTCCCGGCTCGGAGGGCGAGCGCGCATGCGAGCGCGCGTGAGCGCACCTGCAAACGTACGTTACTCCCTTAACTATCTGTTCTTGTTTAATAATTCTTTCTCTGCTCGTTAAGACTTTTTTTCTTTAGTGATTAGTCTCACAATTAGAATTAGAATCGCCACGAACCGCACTCGGCAGCTGCAACTTCCTTCTATAATTGTGCCGTCTCACCCACCATTGGGAGAAGAAGGATTACATCGCTAAGAAGAAAGAAGAGGCGACCCTACGCTGGAAGGTCATTTACCTGGGAGCCCTGACACGTAGGTCGTATTATTTTCACATATTTGCTTTATAATCTACTGCCGCCTTGAGCATTGTTACACCGCACACCCCTTGCAGAGTGCGACGGAAGGCGAGAACTCCCGGCCACCAGAGGAACCGTACAAACGTCTGTTAGGGGCATATGTCTCCGACGTGGAGCCGATGGAGGAGCTGCCAGGACATCCTTCTTCTTCTTCTTCTTCTATATTTATTTGGCCCAGATACACGTGGCCAGTCTTATAAAAAAAGGGCGGAAAAGCAGAATTGCTTTCCCTGTTAGAATACAATGCACCGGCCACCTCGAACCGGGCGGGTAGAATAAAGGATGATGCAATCAAATTCAAAATGGTGAGGCGCCCCTTCAAACACTGGACGCCTGCGACTACGACGCTTCCACGCTGCACGGCTGCGCGCCAAGGCGGATAAAGGGACTGTGAAAAATGGAATACAACGGCACAGTCAAACCCGGCAACGCTTTTCAAAACATTATAATCAAGGTGACGCAACACCCGAGACGAGAGGAAACACGTCCGATCCTCTCGAGTGGTTCGATGAGATTCTTGCCAGGACATCCCGCGCTAGTCCGGGAAAATTAGGGGTCATAGGTGAAAAGGGAGCCTTTGGAGAATTGTATTACGCGCTATAAAGCGTAAGGATTCGCGGCCATGAGGATCTGTACAGCACGCGCGGATAGCGTGATTGACGGGAGCCAATCGGCGTAACGACTCCCTGAGGGGGTGGGAGGGCGGTCTGCGTGAATCCGCAACGAGCTCCCGAGCCTCAAGCGGGGAGCACAGACTCTTGCATAATACATAACATATGAGGCATAAGAAAATGAATCAATCAAAGTGCTTTATTTCCTTTCTTTCCGTGAAATAAAGGACTCTGATTGGATGATTTTCTTATACCTCATGTTTTATACGTTATGTACGAGTCTGTGGCTGAGCCGATAGATGTGCGATTTCGCTACCAACGAGCATTCCAGAAGATTTAGAGTATCATTGCCGAGAGAAAGCTGTCGCGAGGGATTGTTGAAGGATCCTGCATCAGAGGATGAGACGAGCGTCGCCGTCGCTACTGTAAAGCTGCCGATCTGGTTTCGTGGCTTCGGGCAGATTGCACGTGGAAAAGCTCGCATCGCGGACAGCGGCCAGTTTAATGGCCGCCGTGCAGAGTCGTGAAATTGGGAGACACGTGCCATCCCCTCAGGCACTGTGATTAGGTGAAATATTAATTGTCGAGTCGCGCTCGCCTCTCTTGCCATAGTCGAGTCATTTTAGGCTTTCGTTTTATATTGTATCGTTTGTGCTGCGTTTTCGAGTTAGCGTTCGGCTTCACGTCGGCGTTACCCTCCCAAGTAACGTGCATTACTTCGGGTGCGAGTTTTTACACGTTGTCGAGAGGTCTTGTGAATAATCGGTCGCCGTTTATCAGTCACCTTCTAAAACGAACACAGGGAAAAGTGAAAGCTCGTAGTCTAGAATACAGGATCGCGCGGCGTTAGAAGTAAGTAGTCGTCGTCTTTTGTGACAGTAGATTATATAGAGTCCAGCGGAGAGAGCGAAGCTCCGGAGACTGCATGTAAAAAGGTTTGCTAAATATAATGTTCTTTATTTCTTAAATAATCTTATCATGGTTTTTGTATTCACTCGTTTGCTGCGTTTTACGACTACACATTTTGTGAATCTGAGGATGGCTCGATCAAATAGCCGAAATATGTACTTATTAGACAATCGAGACATTATACCACCGAGATATTGTAAGAATTTATATCGAGTAATTATATTATATGTCTTTATTTTACTTTTAAGTTTTACTGATTATTGACTCTTATATGCCCTTTATTTAATTTTTATTTTTATTTGATAACAAGAGTCTTTATACATATTTATTACTTTTGAACTTTCGCTGGCTGTAATTATGCGAAGAACACAACTAACTTATTTTAAATTTATTCAGACGAGATACCAGGTATGTAAATATGAAACCGGATTTTTTTAATAGAAAATACACATTTATTGCATGAAAATGATAAAAAATATTTTATTCGAAGTATTGCCATTTCCCTAGCTATACATTTTTCTCACCTGTCTGACAATTTGTGGATGCCACGCCAAAAAAATTGTTGCTCTTTTGAGCCAAATCAGTCATCTAGCCATTTTCGTACATATTCGTAAGAGGTGAAGCCCTGCTGAGCAAGTGCGTGTCCCATCGATGCAAATAAGTAGTAATCGGACGGAGCCAAGTCTGAGTAAACCACATGCGAAAGTATTTCCCAACCAAACGCCTCAATCGTTTCCTTGACCAGTTTTGCTGTGTGTGATGGTGCATTATCATGAAGCAAAATCACTTTGTGTTGCCTTTTTTGATATTCCGGTTGTTTTTCATGCAAAGCTTGATTCAAATTGATCATTTGTTGTCTGTAGCGTTCAATATTAACGGTTTCGCCAGGTTTTAGCAGCTCTTAATAGATCACACCTTTCTGATCCCACAAAACACAGAACATTATCTTCCGTCCATAGTGATTTGGCCTTGCAGTCGATGTCGATGGTTCGCCAAGAGTTATCCATGATCTGTTACGATTAGGATTCTCAAAATATATCCACTTTTCATCGCCAGTCACAATTCAATGGAGAAATGACTTTCTCTTGTACCTGGCGAGCAGCATTTCGCAAGTGGTTTTTCGGTTTTCCTGCTGTCTTTCATTCAGTTCATGTGAAACCCATTTTCCCTGATCTTTCCCATGGATTTCAAACGTATGGAGACGGCTTCTCGTGTCACATTCAATTGATCCACGAGTTGTTGTTGAGTTTGAGCGTCATCCTCATTCAACAATGCTTGAAATTCGCTGTCTTCAAACTTTTTCGGTGGTTTTCCACGTTCTTCGTTTCTCACGTCAAAATCGCCACTTTTGAATTTTTCAAACCACTCAAAGCACTGTGATTTACCAAGAGCATGCTCACCGTAAGATTCGACAAGCATTCGATGCGATTCTGCAGCAGTTTTCTTCAAATGGTGACAGAAAATCAATGCTGTCCGCAAATCGTAGTTTCCGGGCACAAAATTCGACATGTTCAACGCTATTACAAACTATACTGTTGTATGAAACTTGTATTATTGTGAGTTGAAAATCTTTGTCAGATGTCAGAACAAGGAAATGGCGTCAATGACGAGGTCTGACGGCAACTACATTGACAGCTATGGCCATCTATTGGTAAATTCCGGTTTCATATTTACATACCTGGTATAGTATATATGCAGTTAAAACTATGAAACAATGGATTAAAGTCCGTAAACTAATTATCAATAATTATTTAAAGTGAGTTTTTCTGAAATTTTGTATATCGAACAAAATCATATCACAACATTTGAACAATTTTTACCATTTTGACATAAATTTACGAAATTGTAACTTAAACAAGAAATTTAAACAGCAGAAAGAATCGTTTTTAATTAGAACGTTACAGCTTGAATTAAGTGGTGCACATAGAAATACACACAATTTGCGACTGTTTCATCTCGTTAATAGCCTTACATATTTTTTGCCTGATAGCGTCTGTGATGATTTTCTTAACACACAAGAAAAATCATGTTTTTTCTATTTTATTCGTGAAAAGAATAGGTTAGACGCAAAAATGAACTGGTTATTAAAAAAACAGAAAAACATCTTGATCGATAACATCAGACCTATTGAACATCAATGTAACGCTAATAGTAAATGCATTGAAGATAGATCTAACGCAATAGCTGTAGTCAAGGCGGGGATCTCTTTTACTCGTAACAATAACGTCGTGGTACCCTCTGGTACTCATAATAACAATGATACAG
Organism: Trachymyrmex cornetzi; assembly: GCF_001594075.2. NCBI lineage: Eukaryota > Metazoa > Arthropoda > Insecta > Hymenoptera > Formicidae > Trachymyrmex > Trachymyrmex cornetzi. Next base: position 110,805 of record NW_017299852.1, on the reverse strand, counting down.
TTTTAGTGAATACCATACACCCTTGTGTTTTTTCTGATCTTATTTTACCACCCGCTTTCCCTACGATTAGAAATAAATGGTTTTTAAATTTGTCTTCTATCACGATTCCACATAATATTCAATGTTTTTTACAGTTAGGAGATAATTTTACACTTCCTAACAAAAATAAAGGAAGAATATTATTTGAATGCATTAAGAACATTGAGCATAACACACGTAAATTTCCTGTCGAAAAAAGAATAGAGATCACCAATCACTCTATCCCGATTCTTAATGAATTGGCTAATGCTTCTTTTTTTACAACGAGTAACGACAGTAAGTTACTTAGACTAGAAAAAGACACAAGGGAATTCATGTGTTCACATCCAAACATAATTTTCATACGAGCAGATAAAGGGAACGTCGCGTTAGATAAAAATACCATGGTATATACATTTTAGAAATAGAAGCTATGTTAAATGATATTGATACGTACACAAAAATAAAGAAAGATCCCACTAATAAACTCACGAAATCTTTAAGGAATATGTTGACGAGATGGAAAGGTTGTGGATATATAGATAAAGGTAAATATAGGCATTAATATTGTAGCGATGGGCGACTGCCGAGGATGTAAGCACTACCGAAGATTCATAAACCGGATTGTCCTTTTAGAATCATCGTTTCAACAATAGGTAGCTCACTTTATAATTTAGCAATTTTTATACGTAACATCTTATTTGATTCACAATTCCAGAAGCTAGTAGTTTTATAAAAAACAGTTTTCATTTGGTTAATAAACTTAAGGGTATTAAGATTGATACAGATTATAAGCTGGTTTCATTGGATGTCACTTCACTTTTTACTAACATCCCCATTACAACATAGCAATAGATTGCATTAATGATAATTGGCCACCTATTACAAAGAAATGTATTTTGCCTAAGAAAGAATTCATATTGGCGGTAAGATTTATTTTGGATTCGACCTTTTTCACTTTTAATAATAGGATTTACAAACAGAATTTTGGTATGCCTATGGGGTCTCCGCTGTCGACCATCATAGCTGACCTGGTGATGCAGAGATTAGAACGAAGCGCATTGTTACAGTATGGCGAACTTCTTCCTTTCTATTATCGCTATGTCGATGACATTTGTACTGCAGTTCCTGCTATTCAAATAGAACATATTTTGGAATGTTTTAATTCTTTCCATCCTAGATTGCAACACAATCGAAATCGGAAACGATACTTTGAATATTTTAGATATTATCATAAAAAAGTTGATAATTCGTTGGAGTTTGACTGGTATCGTAAGCAGAGTTGTTCCAGTAGATATCTTAATTTTTTCTCTAACCATCCGATATCTCCAAAAAGACGTACTATTATAGGACTAGTTGATAGGGTTTTGTTATTGTCGGAAGAAAAGTACCACACAAATAATTTAAAATTGGTAATGATTTTACTTGATAACGACTACCCGTTGGATTTCATTTTTTGTACGATTAATGACAGAGTTCAATACCATTTAAAGAAAAAAACAGGCTTACTAGAACTTTCAAATACTGAAGATTCACCTGAAAGAACAGCTTGGTTTACGGTACCATACGAGATGTGATCAAAAAGTAAGGTGACTTTTTGAATTTCACGCGCTCTGTACACTCTAATTTCAAAATTTTTTTTTGTTGTGTTGGTACACTCGTCACGATCATATGTTCACAGTTTTGACTATATAGCATGTGATGTTTTTATGTGAGAGGCATAAAGGTTAGACTCGTGTTTGCGTGCTCGGCGATTTTTTGCTGTTGAAAATAATGGAGCAGAGAGTTTGTATTAATTTTTGTGTAAAAAATGGTATTAAGTGTTAAAAAACTCTTGAAATGTTGACAGTACGGTGAGTCAACTTTGAGCAAAAAAAATGTTTATAAATGGTATAAGTTATTCCAAGAGGGCCGAGAAAATGTTAACGATGAACCTCGCTCTGCATGACGCCTCAGCACGTCAAAAACCGACGAAAATGTTCAGGAAGTGAAAGAAATTGTGTTGAAAAATCGTCGAATCACGATTAGAGAAATAGCTGATGATCTTAAC
>NW_017299852.1:106402-108236 GCF_001594075.2 Trachymyrmex cornetzi | reverse complement strand
CCTCTTCCCAAAATTGAAAAGGCCCATGAAAGGACGAAGATTTGCGACGATTGAGGAGATTAAGGCTGCATCGCTGGAGGAGCTCATGGCAAAGTGCATTTCAGAAGTGTTTTGACGACTGGAAAAAGCGCTGGCACAAGTGCATTGTATCAGAGGGGGATTATTTTGAAGGGGATAACATAATTTTGGATGAATAAATGAATATTTTTTTATAAAAATGAAAAGTCGCCTTACTTTTCGATCACACCTCGTACATACCATCCATCACGGAAAAATTCAATAAATTTAACAAGGACACAAAAGTATCGTTTTATAGCACAAATAATCTAAAAAAATTTATTAAAGCTCAAAAAGATCCTTGCCCACAATTTAACAAAAGTAATGTGGTGTACAAAATCAATTGTAAGGATTGTGATGCGTCTTATGTTGACCAGACTGGAAGACAACTTAAAACGAGAATCGCAGAACATCGCAATCCTATTAATTGGAAAACTTCTAATGATTCAGTTATAACTGCACATAGATTGCAATTTAAACATGATTTTGATTGGGATAACATTTTAATTGTTGACGAAGAACCGTGCTATAGCAAACGTTTAATTTCTGAAATGATTAATATCAAAAAGCAGAAGAACAGCTTAAATCTACAGACGGACACTGTAGGTCTTCATAAGTCATATTTACCAATAATAAACATTAAGTGACTTTGCATCACCGGTTACTGCGTTAAATTTGTTCAGTCGTCGCTTGACTCTTGTCACGTTCACATACGTTAAACTTCCCGAGTCGAAATTTAAAACCTACTATAAATCTTGCAAATGCTTACTTATTCTTCATTAATGCTTCTTGATCTGCATAACTTCTCTTAAACCTCCTAATTTCTTTCTTTCGCCTCTGTTTAATCTTATTAGTTCTATTGAATTCAAATTTAAGTTTCTATTAATGCTGCTAGTCCTATAAGTCCCATCTTTGGTCGCACGACGCCTACTTTTACCTATTTTGAGTATTTCAAGACTTATCAAATATATATTTAGATTTATCAAAATATATTTTTTATTTACTATTAATATAATTATTTCAATTACATTAATGATTATTTCAATCATGATTAATTAAAATATTTTACATTTACGTCCATAAATGAATAGTACATTATATTTCAATATACTTAATTTTTAAGTTATTAAAAATTTATGTTTCATTAACATATACATTAATGATTATATTTCAATTATGATTAATAAAACCTATAGCTTAACCTAAAGAATATAATGGAGTAATATTCTACCATGAGATAATACCAAAAAGACGTGTACATACGTATTTGGCACAACAGTTACGCAATTCGTTGCTACGATATTCGTTGCTAAGGAAATAATCACAGTGAATTGTTTCAAAATATTATAACAGTGTAATAGAAAAATCACCGTCAATTCACCGAAAATCAGTCAGAAAAGAATTTTGTGATAATTAATATTATAGAAAGTGAAATGGCTCCCAGGCAAAAGAAATATGCGTTAATATGGTGGATTGACAGCGCATATAAAGATGATTTGTTGGCGTTGATCTGTTGGTGTTGCCGCGAAGAAACAGAGAGGTTAATTCTATTGCCTCTCTGAATTGGCACGACCACAAAAGCAAATAAATAATTAAAGCACGAGCTAAAGTTCTTGCTATAAGTGGTAAGCATAGAACATTTTCATTTCATAATAATTATATACTAGCGCTCATAAATGTTTTGACACTAATATTTTTCTTGCATTTCACGAAAAGTTAAATATCTCGATGAAAAAGTCATAAAGAAATTTTCGACTACGCATTTTAAAATGCAAAA
>NW_017299852.1:97627-106231 GCF_001594075.2 Trachymyrmex cornetzi | reverse complement strand
TATGACCTTGACAATGACCTTGACCTTCATTTTCAAGGTTATTTGAAGGTCTACTTTCAATTTTCAAACAGAAACCCATATTTTTGATTCAAGAATCTAATAGCTGATGTCGAGAGCTTTCCAAAACACTGAGTTTATAAAATTGTAAGAGTATACATTGAGAAATAATAAACTCGTCATGTTAACAGCAAACTGACGGCACGCCATAAACTCTCATTCATATACCATCATCATATAGCAGTGTTCGCAAGGATTTGCACATTTCGGGCCGATTCCCGGCGCGCGACCTCCACCACCGCGCTGACATCATAAGATTATTCTTCATGGGTAACAATTTGGCGGCAAAGAGTCAGCATGCATTATTGCCTCTTTGAAAATATAATATAAATAATAGGTTTTTTATAAAACTGCCGTTCAGAAAAAAAAAACAATAAAACTTCACGTGACAATAAAATCTTACGTGACAACAAAACCTCACGTCCCAATGAGCAGACAATGTTTTTTTAAATGTTTTTAAACGTTTATTTCTCATTAATTTTATATTTTTCACGATTCGTTTTCAAAATTCATTTATTTAACGTTTATTAAATGTTTATTTTACATTATAACATTTCATTTGAAATAAATGTTTGAAAAAACACTTTTTAAACGTTTATTTAATGCTTATTAAATGTTTATTTTACATTCATTATTCGTTTGAAATCATGATTTAAAAAAACATTTTTAAACGTTTTTTTAACGTTTATGAAATGTTTATTTAACATTATTTATTCATTTAAAATGTGGTGATAAGAAACATTTATTTCACGTTAATTTGACATTTAGTAAATGTTCATTTCACATTAATTATTTGTTTAAAATGGTTTAAAGAAATATTTATTTAATGTTAATAAATGTTTATTTAACGTTTATCTGATGTTTATTATAAATATGTAAAAAACGTCATTATTTTCTAAAACTCAAATTAATTAAAAATGTATCGGAATAATAAAATAATCATGGAAGATAAGTTAACAACACAATAAAATTGCGTTAAGTGTATATATGGACAATAAGAACTGTGTATGTATCGATCGACAGTTATAAGTGGCGTAATGGATAAATACGAAACTCATAACCCTGAGGTCCCAGGTTCAAAACCCAGTCGGTAAGTGAAAAAGATTAAAATATATTATAATTAAAAATTAGAATTTATTAATTAAATTAGTTGTCTAAGATTGTAGGTATCGTTGATAAAAAAATAAATTTAAAAAAAGATTCTACATTGCTATTTTTTCTAATTTTGTTTAAATAATTTTAACGTTAAAAAACGTTTTTTTAATGTTAAAAAATGTTTCTTCAAACATTAAATAAATATTTCTTTAACGTTAAAAAATGTTTGTTCAAACGTTAAAATAAACGTTTTTTTAATGAAAAAAAAGATGACTTAACTCATTATTTTTAAAAACATTATCTGCTGATTAGGGTGTAGATATCATACATGATAATAACTTGCCGACATTTTGATATCAAGCACCATTCGTTGAACGTAGTGCACGCATGATGACAACTTGCCAGCAGTTTGCTGAATTCTAAGAAAGACTTTACGTGACCTGAGAACAATAAACAGTTTGTAGAAACACCTTAGCTTTAGTTTGATGAAATTGAATGTGAAATAAGTTACAGCAAAATGGCAACATATTGCCCTTATTTGGCTATCTGAGCTCTCTCGCCCTTCGACAATTTTCCCACCTTTTATAATCCACCCCTGCCGTCGCGAATTAATTGCAAGTAGAAGTAGAAAAGACTATTGAAAGAGTGGCACACTCTCTCGTACCTGGCGCCCAACTTATTTAGCGAAAAGCTCTGATATTTGTGGAAAATCTATGTATCTGTCGAAATATTACGTCGAGTGCAAAAAGTACTTTTAAGAAAGAGGAAATCAACCCAGCAAACACAATGTTACATGTAATGTAACACATTGTGTTATTGATAAATGGTAAAAATATAGGACGGGGTAAGAGTCAGTAATTAGATAAACAAATTCAATATATATTCATATTTTACAAAATAATGTTCTTGAACAGTCAATGTTAAACGCAATTAATTACAGAACGCAAAATTATAAAATTAAACAATATAGTCTAATCTAAATAATAAATATCCGCTTAACGTTTCCGTGGCCATGGACAAAAGTTTTTACATCAAGAATATGATTACAATTCTGAGTGATACTGATACTTATAGTTGCGTTAAGAAAGATCCAGTTAGAACTCTTACAACTTCAAGAACACTGCTCATCAAATGGAAAAAGAAAGGATATATCGACGATTTGACTTATAGAAAATTGTATTGTAGTGATGGGAGATTGCCGAGAGTGTATGGAGTTCCAAAGATACACAAACCTCAAGTCCCGCTTAGAATTATAGTGTCGTCTGTAGGTAGTCCTCTGCATGCATTAGCTACGTTTTTGCATAAAATACTGTTCGAATCAATTCCAAGGGCCGAGAGTCACTTAAAAAATAGTTTTCAACTCATTGATGAATTGAAAAATGTTCAGATTGATAATAATTATTCGTTAGTTTCATTAGATGTTGTGTCTCTCTTTACGAATGTCCCTTTGGATATTGCACTTGACTGCATAAATGAATGGTGGAGTTCAATTTCTCGTCGGTGTTCTCTACCAAGGGACGAATTTCTAAGCGCTACACAGATGATCCTTGAATCTACATTTTTTGTATTTAATAATAAGACATATAGACAATGCTTTGGTACTCCTATGGGCTCTCCGCTGTCTCCGATTATTGCCGATTTAGTGATGAGAAGACTGGAGACATGGGCGTTATCATCGATTAAGAATAGTCCTAAGTTTTATTATAGATACGTCGACGATGTGTGCATGGCGGTTATCCCTTCGGACATAGACATGATATTGTACAAGTTGTGGATTTCATCCACGTCTTCAATTCACTGTAGAAAAGGGTGGTGATAAGATAGATTTCTTGGACGTTTCAATTTTTATACATAATAAATTTATATTTGATTGGTACCGGAAACCTATCTTCTCTGGGAGATTTCTTAATTTTCTATCGAACCATCCACTCTCTCAGAAGAGAGGTACAGTTTTTTCGTTAGTTGACAGAGCATTTTTATTGTCTGACTATAGATTTCATTACAAAAATTTGACTTTTATCATTAATATTTTACTAGACAACGATTATCCTATCAAGTTTATTTTTGAAACAGTCAATCAACGAATAAAATATTAAATAAAATCTAGACACGCTACACAACATAAGACTACGGATACATCTGTGAATGAAAAATCAGTTTCTTGGTTGACGGTACCATTCATTCCTTTTCATACAGAAAAATTTAAAAGGTTTAATTCTAATGATATTAGAGTGTCTTATCACAGCCCGAATAAAATGAGCAAGTATATTAAAGTTCAGAAAGATACACTTAACAAAAATTATAAAAACAATGTTGTATATAAAATATCTTGTAACGATTGCGACGCATCTTACGTTGGTCAAACAGGAAGACAATTAAGAACACGAATCTCGGAGCATCGAAACCACATAAAACATAATACTACGACGCGTTCTGTTGTAACAGAACATAGATTGCAGAACAATCACGATTTTCGTTGGGACGATGTAGAAATTCTGGATGAAGAGCCAATCTATAGGAAAAGATTAATTTCTGAAATGGTCAGTATCAAGAAGCAAACAAACAGTCTAAACTTACAGACGGACACCGAAGGTCTCCATACAGCATATTTACCAATTATAAATAAAATTTGTTATTGAAACTCGCTCTCGTTGTTCAGATGAAGAGTAGATGTGACGACATATAGACGTGTTACAGTAACAGGAAAAATTGTAACGGGCAGTACATCTTTCTTGGCCTTTTTTGAGATTCTTTTTGTTTGTGAAATCCAACAGCGAAGGTGCGAATAAATTAACTTATTTTTAATTTAGAGGTAATAATCGATATTATTGATTATATTTACAGTTTTTTCAACGATATTGACAATCGATTGAGTTAAATTTCTTTCTTCGACGGATTAATTTTGCAACAAGATCAATTTTTATACATATACAATTTGTTTTTTACTTCTGAAGAAGACTCGAAACAAGAGTCGAAACGTTAAGCGGATATTTATTATTTAGATTAGACTATATTGTTTAATTTTATAATTTTGCGTTCTGTAATTAATTGCGTTTAACATTGACTGTTCAAGAACATTATTTTGTAAAATATGAATATATATTGAATTTGTTTATCTAATTACTGACTCTTACACCGTCCTATATTTTTACCATTTATCAATTTGTTATTAAGAGTCCTATTAAATTTGATCACAGTGTGTTATATTACAGTTACCTTGTTTTGCTGACATTTCATGTTACATGTACATTACATGTAACATTGTGTTTGCTGGGAAGGAGCACGTGACGAAGTTGTGCCGTTGCTCGCGAGCACGGTTACAAATTATACATTGGAAAATTTTTTTATTATTTTAAAATATCATTATCTTTTTATTACCATTATCTCATTAGTAGTATTTTTTAAATATAAATACAAAATATGTTACTATTAATAACAAGAATTTAGCAAAAATTCGTGAAATCTATTGGAAAAGACATTAAAAATGTTAAAAAAGACATTAAATCAGTATGTGCGACGAAAAATGAGCGAACACAGTGGGCCTACTATAATACTTTGCCGAGCGAAGATATCGAGCGATATAATCATGTACGGCGTTTGACCTAGCGAGTCAGCGACTCGCGTCCGAAACGAAGAATTCTGATTGGCTCTCAACACTGATTGGTTTCCCATTGCATCCCTATATAAAGAGAGCCCTTAGAGAACTCACGCGCGCGTTCAGAATTTTTTCGGAAACGAAACAATAACAATTTGTAGCGAATCGAGCAAAATGATAGCAATCTGTAGCGAGTTGTACGATATAAACGAGATACAATACGTCATATTGATCGAATAATCGATCCTGCGTGCGCATCGATCCTATCGTACGGTGACAGCGCCGATAATTAAGAAATAAGCTCTGGAGCAAGCGTGCGAATCGGAGCAGCGGAGCAACGGCAGATCTTGAGCAGATGGGCAACATATTTTTCGTATACGACTTATCGCGCCGGGAGATATTGCGTTCGTGCGGGAATGGCTCACTCGCTCGATCTATAAGTATCTGTAATTTGATTTAATAAACAGAATTAATTGTCACTGGAAATCAGATATACCTATCTTTTGCATTTCACTCACACAGACTCTATTTCCCTCCGAATTTCCCTTGCTGCCTTACCTGACAACCTGACTTCCTTCGGTGTCTTTTCCTTGACAGGACTGCAGAGACTATTTCGAACATTTTTACGGTTTTTTCAGAAGTGGCATTTATTTCGGTTTTTTAGTAGAGTCGAGTGAAAATTTTGGAAGTGTAAGCGAACGCGCGTTGTTCAAAATCGAAGAAAATGGAAAGGTTTAGCCTTGAGGAAATGTCTTTCGAGGAGTTACAGGAAGAAGCGAGGAAATATGATCTTCCAACATCGACGGACAGAGGCGAACTTATAGACTTCATTATGACTCACTTCGAAAGGAACAGGGCAGCAGCAAATTTGCTTAGTGGAACATCTCGAAGAGCACAGACTCGAGGTTCGGGCGAATGGAACTGGCCGAATCCTTTGCTGGTGGATGAACGAACGAATGGTCCGAGAACAACAAATAATATCGGTCCTGAGAAAGGAGCTAAGACGACAGACGATGCGTTGCGTCAATTAGTGGCGGGTTTATCCGTACAGATGTTGCAGCAGCAGCAACAAATGCAGCAACAATCACAGATGATAAACAGACTGCTACAATAATTAGACGAATGGAGTGTAGAGCAATCAGTGCGGCAATAGAGAGACGGTTTCTGTAGAATCTAATGTAGAAGTATCCAATAATAACAACTCAGCACGTGTTTCAACGGTGGGAGCGTCATCACCGGCACAAGCCGTGCCCCTCTTAGCACCACAGATCCCAGAGTTCGGAGGGACTGAAAACGAAAATGTCAAGTTATGGGTACAGAGAGCGGACAAAATTGCTCAGATTCATAGAGCACCGGACGACGTAGTGCTTTTAGAGGCGTCGAGCAGATTCGTGAAAGTTGCAAGAAAATGGTTCGATCTAGGTGCTGGACCAATGTTAGAGTCATGGGCAGGCCTCAAGGAAGCCTTGATGAAGCGTTTTGAAAGGAGAATTCCTCTCCATGTAGCAATGCAAAAAATAGAGACACGTAAGTGACAGTTTCATAAGGAAATCTTCCAAGAATATGCCATGGAGAAACATGCATTAATGCATCGACTAGATCTTTCAACTAGCGACGCGATACATTTCCTGATCGGAGGTATTACGAGCAGGTCACTGCGGGATACTGCTTCAGTAATGAAAGCGGAGTCAATCGATGAATTCCTGGAAGAAATGCATCGTATCTCAATGGCGATGACCGACTTTGACAGAAAAAGCAACGGCGGCCAGAGAGCAGATAGGAGAAAGACGACACAGAACTGAACACTACCAATGGGAAAAAAGACATCGGCTCATCGCTGGGTAAACCTGAGGATGTCTACTGCTACACCTGCAAGGAAAAAGGGCACATCAGCAGGAACTGCACCAAAAGGAGGAAGACGATGGCTAGTGTGGCGGCACAGGCAACGACGTGTCTAGCAATGGTGGCAGCAATCAATGAGTTGACGGATGCGGTAATTGCGTACGTCTCACCGAAAAACTGTAGGAAACTTACCATTACGGAACCGATTGTACAGGTTATGTCAATCAGAGATCGCGAATGTAAATTGCAAGCGTTATTAGATGCGGGAAGTCCGATATCGTTTATACCTACGTCCCGACGTGTTCACTAAATTTCTGGCGCACTCACACTCGTTGAAAACGACTACTCTTTCTTATTCGGCGGTAAATGCAATACCCGTCACGGTTCGCGGAATAGCACAGACAACAGTTGACTTAGAACAACTGCCAAACGATTATCTCGAGATTAAACTATTCGTGTTAGAAGACGATAAATTGACAATCGATCTGATAATCGGTCGAGATTTCTTAAATTCGCATGATATTGAAGAAAAATTAAAACTTTATTTAAGGTAAAAATCGAAAACTTTTCTTTAATGAACCGCCATTTTATTTCTAATCAATATTTTCCAAAAACGAACGATTAAGCACTAGCTATTAATTGTTATATACTAATGAATTTTTTTTGGATTTCTGATTTCAAATCTGAGTTCCTGCCGAGTTATGCTGCTCACCGCAAAACCACTTTTTTTTAAAACACGTCTCCTTAGACCGGCACAGATTCACAATTATTGAATATTTTTATACGAAAAAATTTTGAAGTATACTTCAAATATAACTTTATTGGATATGCAAACTTAAACATATGTATATGGTTTCATTTTATTTTAAAAAAATCCTTAAAAATCGCTTTTTTTAGCTCTCTAAACATATATAACCCCTTAAGACCGTTAAACGACAGGGTTGAAAAGCAAAAGAACCCTTTTCCGATAATCGAGGATAGTCTGTTAAGGCTGGGCAATAAAACCGTGTTCACCTTGTTAAATATGCGGGATAGTTTTAATCAAATAGAAGTACACGCAGACTATATAAAATACTTTGCTTTTGCAACACCCGATGGACAATTCAAGTACAAGCAATTACCTTTTAGCTGTAGTGAATTGCCAGTAGAATTCCAAAAAAGAATTATCCAGATTTCACAATCCCTCATTCGCGAGGATGAAGTAATTGTATATATCGATGATATTTTAATAGCTTCCGAGTCAGTAGAGTCAAATTTAAAAACTTTAAACGAAGTCCTTTTCAAATTAAAACAGTACAAATTTGAATTATATTACAATAAGTGTTAATTTTTACAACGTAAAATAGAATATTTAGGATATATGCTTTCCGAACCCGGTATTACGCTAAGCCCTAGGCATACACAGGCGATTAATGGTTTCGCACAGCCCAGAAATGTACACGAAATTCAACGATTTTTGGGGCTGACCAATTATTTCAGGAAATTTATTTCAAATTACGCGAGTATTGCCAAACCATTGTATAGTCTAACTAAAAAATCAATTGATTTCGATTTTTCGGAGGAATACTACATGGGCTGAAAAGTCCCGGGATTTTTAATAAAAACAAGCGTTTTTTGGGCAAAGTTATATTTATTCCTCAACATAGTTGCCTTCGAGGGCGATACACTTGGTATAGCGATTTTCCAACATTTCGATGCCCTTTCTGTAGTACGAAACGTCCAAAACTTCGAAATACGCCTCGGTTTTCGCGATGACTTCCTCATTTAATCTGAATCTCTTTCCCTGGAGCCACCGCTTGAGGTTTGGGAACAGATAATAGTCGCTGGGGGCCAAGTCTGGAGAATACGGTGGGTGAGCAACCAATTCGAAACGTATTTGGCCATCGCTTTCAAGGACGTGTGTGACGGTGCGTTATCGTGATGGTACAGAACTTTTTTCTTCGACATATGGGGCCGTTTTTTCTTTATTTCGTCGTTCAGTTTGTCCAATAACGCTGCATAATACTCTCCCGTAA
>NW_017299852.1:79541-97231 GCF_001594075.2 Trachymyrmex cornetzi | reverse complement strand
ATCACTCAAAACGATTCGATGCACTTGCTTTACGATTTCCGCATTCGTAGCCTCTTTTGGCCTTCCAGAGCGAAGTGCGTCTTCGGTGCTTGTACGACCCATTTTAAATTCACTAAACCACAGATAAACTGTTGTTCTCGAAGGAACAAATGTGGGATAACATTTCTGCAACCATTGCAATGATTGTTCAGAAGTTTTTCCCATCAAAAAACAATGTTTGATCAAGATGCGATAATCCTGTTTTTCCATTTTTTTTTTTACGAAGGTGAAAGTAGCGTCACTCAAACGACTGTAGCTTGTAAACGAATGGACGAAATGTCATGAAACTTCATACATAAACTAGTGACAGATGAGCCTCTCGAAATGAGTCATGTTCATTTTCTAGTGGCGCCACCTATTGAAAAATCCCGAGACTTTTCAGCCCATGTAGTATGTGCGTGCTTTTCAAGCCCTGAAATTCGAGTTAACCAAATACCCGGTGTTACACGACTGTACAACCCTTCGGCGGAAACGCAACGGCATACCGACGCGAGTGCGATAGGTTTAGGCGGTATCTTATTGCAGAAACAATCTACAGGCGTATGGGCGCCGATAGCTTATTTTTGTCAAGCGACAAATAAAGCGGAAGAGAATTATCATTATATAGCTATGAGCTCGAAATGCTCGCGATAGTAAAATCGATTCTTAGATTTTATGTTTATCTGTACGGTATAGATTTCACAATAGTTACGGATTGTAACGCACTGGTATACGCGATTAATAAAGCTAATCTTAATCCGCGGATAGCTCGCTGGACGCTCAAATTGCAAACTTATACTTTTAGATTAGTACATCGAGCAGGCAATCGTATGGTGCATGTCGACGCTTTAAGCCGACAAGTCGCTTACACCAGTTCATTACCAATAGAGCGCGAATTAGAGTTCCGTCAACTACAAAATTCCCAAATTAAAAGATTAGCAAACAAACTCGAATTCCATGATAGCGACAAGTTTGGGTTAATCGAAGGCCTTGTTTACAAGAAAAATCCGGATAGACCGCGATTCATATTACCGGAGGCTATGATTAATAACATTTTGCGCATATACCACGACGATATGGCACATTGTGGCGAAGAAAAAACTTTTGCAGGCCTGAATAATAATTATTCCCTTCGATGAGAAAAAGAATTCATGACTATATTGTAAATTGAGCCACATGCCTTACGTCGAACATATCGTCGAACATTCGAGAAGATGAAATTCAAGCGTGCGAAGCATCTTGAAACCTTTCGAAAGCTTACACATCGATCACTTCGAACCGTTATCGGAGACGGACTAAGGTTACAAACATGTTTTTCTTGTTGATGCCTTCACACGTTTTACATGGTTATTTGCGACAGGCACAAAGGAAGTCGCAAAACACCTGAAAAACTTATTTGTGACTTTCGGTTTACCTAGAGAGATCGTGTCGGACAGAGGTACGGCGTTTACCTCAACTGACTTTGATACGTTTATAAATACACAGAAAGTCAAGCATCAGAAAGTGGCAGTTGCCGCGCCGTGGGCTAATAGTATTGTTGAAAGGGTAAATAGATTTATGAAATCATCACTCCAAAAGTCGATCAGTGAAGACAGGGACTGGGAAGGTCAGTTCCACAATATACAATACGTGATCAACAATAGTAAGCACGCGGCCACGCAATCGTCACCTTCGAAATTGTTATTAGGATACGACCTAAGAAACCACGAGGACAAAAGCATTAGTAGAAATAATTAATAAATTAGCGAAAATCGATACCGATTTAAATAACGAGAGAGAGACGAAAAGAGACATTGCTAAACGGGTTACAGAGAGGGTAAAAGCATATAATAAAATTCACTACGATAAACGGCACAAAAAAACCGAAGGTTTTCTATAGCGAAGGCCATTTCGTGGTGATTCGAGATTCACAATTGAAGCCAGAAGAAAGCAAAAAATTTAAAGCAAATTATAAAGGTCCTTATAGAACCGCGAGGGTATTAAACAAAAACCGCTACATAGTAGAGGACATACCCGACTTCAATATTACCTCGAAACCGTACAACTCCGTCCTCTCACCTAATAGGTTAAAACCATGGATCAAATCGATTGTTAGTAAAGTCAAATTCTAGTAATTAAGCATCTCATGTAAAATTTTGCGGAAAACTTTGTATTTAATAAAATGGTGATGGGTAACTAAAAAAGAAAAAAAAAAGGAAATAAAATTGCATTCAGAGACGTATGCAAGGCCAGGCTGGCCGAAGCTGTAAGATATAAGCGAGATACAATACGTCATATTGATCATGGTAGAAGTACAAGGGTATGCTCATTATTTTTCTAAAACTGGTCTTGCGTTGCGCATGTTCTTGATTACGTCACATTCGTCACATTCGAGTACACGCGAATTGGTCGGTTCTAAATGATGACATTCATTTATGCGGTGTCTTAATATCCATCGGTTCATTATTATATTTTCATAATAACTTGTGTGGTAAAAGGATGTGGGAATTATTTTTCAAAAACGAAAAAAACGGGAAGTAAAATTAAATACTTTAGTTTTCCGAAAAACCCCGAAATTGCAGATGAGTGGCGTAAAGCGTGCGGAAAAGACGTGAATTTTCAAACTGGTAAGTTATTTGTTTATTTACGAGCAAATGTCCTTTTTATATTGAATTATATACTACAACCCTTTGTTCGTTGTCCTTTCTGGAAATTGTAAAAATATATACCCAATTTTAGCAGTTTTATTCCGAAGTCTCGGAATTAATCTAATTTAACCTTGCAACCGCTATCTGATTTTTAGATAGGCGCCCGCAATTCGCCTCATCCCAGATAACAAAACGTTCCTTGGCATAAGAAAAGAAATAGATGCTTAACACAAGTTTCTCTTCAATTGCCATCATGTTGCTGTCATCAGAGCAATAATAATTTCATTTAGGTCAACCTAGAGGCATTATGCGGACAACGGTTGTTTGCGCAAATGAGCGGAAATATTGTAACAAACTTATTGCCATAAATGTTGCTACAATCTGTTGAAAATCGTTTTTGTAAAATATTTAGTCCACATTTTTGTCAATCGAATAGAAATGGAGCGTCGTCGAGCAGTATGTGGTGCCGCCACCAGAGGGATGCATCGAGTTAAATTTCTCGAGTTTAAGAAACGACATAGAATAGAATAAAAGACGCAATATTTCTCAGCTGTGTTCTAATAAAATAATTGTTTGAAATGAGCCCAAGGGGGGGGCCTCTGAAATGAAAGACATAATATATTTTTTTAAATGTTTACCGAGTAAGTAAAATCTCCTAATACTTTAATATGTATTTTGTTCTACATTGTAATTTTATTCATAGTAACTTACACCTGTCAACCAAATGAATAAAATGTCTAAAATCAACTCATAAGTCATTTTAAGATATCTTTCAGTGTTCTTTATGAAATATCTTAAAGATGTTTTTAAAGAACTTTTAAAGATATTTTAAAGTTCTCTTTTAAACAGGAAAGCATTGTTAGAGGTTAACCCTTTTTACTACAACAATTTCTTTTATATTGCTGTCAAATTGCTAGCAAATTTGTTTTATGTAGAATTAGTTTCCATCATGTTGCCGTATGATTGTCCTAACCTATAAAACTTATGAAAAAGAAGAGGGAAATTGTTTCCTTCCGATTGTGCATAACCGTTTGATATACATTGCCGCCAATATCATAAGCAAAATCGGAAGCCGCTTTCCTCAAAAAAGATGGCAACTCAGGCGCAATTTGTATCAAATTTATAGCAACATGCGGGAAACTTGCTATCTGGGATGATTATAATAAAGTAAAAATTAATGTTAATTGCGGGTATATTCGCGATTTCCAAAAGGCGTTTTTCATAAGGGATTATTATCAGCAAATTATATACCGACGTTATGCAAATTGTACCGTCATTTTTAATAATTTTAATTAATTTAACTTTTTTATATGTCCAGCTAGGATATGTTCTAAACATTTTGATGATGCGTGCTTCATGAATCCTTTGCAACAACAAATACTTGATTATAGTCCTCCTAGAGGAAAAAAGTTGCACTCGAGTGCTGTTCCCACGTTGCATCTTCCTCTGCTAGCATCTAATATTTCTGTAACTGAGGATGTGTTTGATAGAGCAGTATATCATCTATTATATGACAATGCTTCATCAATTGCAAAAGCCTTTTATACAGCAGTGTCTCCATCAGTATCAATCACGGACACATCCCATGGAGAAATGTCTCCGCAGATGTCGAGCAATGCTTTGTTGACAACTGCTGAAGAATCAGGAGTGGTTTCTTCACCAGTATCTGCCGACATTTCGATGAGTATTAAAACATTTCCAGTGCCTTCGTCAGTATCCAATAATGCTTTGTCGCTCACAGACAATGAATATTGTCATTTCCTAAAATGTAAGTTCTATCGAATGGATCCCGATTGACCACATTATTATTGGGCATAGCCACTCACAGCGACTCAATTGTATATTTACAAATATTATTTTATATTTTCAGAGAAGATATTCTACTCGAGAACGTTGCAATGAAGGCAAAGTTAGATGAACTTGAGCAGAAAGTAAAGACAGTAAATCAACGCTTCAAAAGCAGAATGCATGAGCTGTTAGGAAAATTTTTGACTCCAGGACAGATCCGACTTCTGTTAAATCCATCATTGAATAAAATCAAATAATCTTCTGAAGATATTGCAAATACGATATCGTTGCGGCGTGCGAGCCCAAAGGAATACCGATACGTAAAAAATGTCGGGAGGGCTCCGATTGCACACATCGCATATTGCACACATGTATCGCTGATTGGCCAATTTAAAAATAAAATAATCTCATTGGCAAAACAGTGAAAAATTACTAAGCACCAGTTGATATGAGTGGTGTGTACAATCAGAACTGTAGGCAAACGGGATCCTCCCAAAATATCATGTAAATACCCCTTTCTGGATTGTCAACACTTCGAAAGTGGGCTAACAAAATTCATATCGAGCCTAGTATTCTTTCTGTTGTTCTCAATGTGATGAGAGCTAGGAATAAACACATACCTGATATTGAAAAACTAGTAATGCTTGCATTTGACACGAAATGTATTTAAATCATAAAATAAGCATTGATCGGGAAACGGAACAAGTCATTGGTCTTCATAAAACCTATCAATGCGTAATGGTTCGTAGTCTTTTTTCAAACTGGAAACAACCTATTTATTATCAGTATAATAAATCAATGGATGTAAACACTCTTTTCGAAATCATTTCAAAACTGCATGATTCTGGATATACTGTCGTAGCTTTAACGTGTGACATGGGACGAGGGAACATGAAATTATGGTCAGAATTAGGAATTGGCATTCATTCTAAAAAATGCTATTTTCAGCATCCAGGTTGCGATGAGCTAAAAATATTTGTGCTTGCAGATATGTCTCATCTGTTGAAGTTGCTAAGAAACCATTTTTTGGATGATGGTTTCTATTGGAAAGGGAAAAAAATAGAAAGTCTAGTTTTGCAGAAATTGATATTCTTAAACTCAAAAAATTTAAAAATAGCGTACAAAATTATAAATGACCATTTGACTGTACAAGGTTCAGACAGGCAAAAGGTTTTGCCTGCTGCACAGGTATTGTCAAATACAACAGCACATGCAATTAGATGGTGCTCTGAAAGAGGCTTTTTGCACAGTATCGAGTTTATTGAAGATTCCGCTGCGTTTATTTAGCTCTACAATGACTGGTTCGACATATTCAATGCTAAATCCAAGTTTCATAAAGTCGAAGGGAAATGTGCTTACGGTATGCATATCCATAAACAGAATGAAATATTGGATCAAATGACAACATTTATAATCAAATGCCGAATTGGAAAGCATAAGAGTATGTTGAATTTTCAAAAGGAATTTGAGTAAGCAATGCTTCTTTGCAACAGTTATTTCTGTATCTACAAAAGAAATATGAAACCTGCAATATTTCGTACATAATGACATACCGCTTGAACTAGGATTTGCTGGAACATCTGTTTTCTTTCATCCGATCATTGGGAGCCATAACGATCATCCGAATGCCTTAGACTTCAGGTTTCGTTTAAAGCGCTATATTTTAGGTAAACATTCAAATGAATTGTTATCAAAATCAAATGTTCAAGAAATCAACAATTCTTCTTCTGATTTCAATGAATCTTTGTTAATAAATATACAACCGGCGTTAGGTAATAAGGAAGAAATAGACAAAGAACCTATGCATTGCTGCCATGAATTGTGCGTATGCGAAAATAATAACTGTATCTCGTTCGATCAATGCTCTTTTTCTATAACTTATGAAGAAGAACAGCTATTGTTATCGTTAGATAAGTTAGATATAAGCTACATCATGGAAGAAGAGGCGTTAAAATATGTGGCAGGGTACGTTGCATTCCGGTTTAAAAACAAATATAGTACGCTAAGTGTAGAAACGAGACATATGATTGTTCCGAGCGATATAAGTTGGCTTGAATTTATTTCACGCGAAAAATGTATATATCCGTCGGAAATATAGTTGCAAAGTGCTAGAATAATAAATACGGAAATTCGAAAAATTACACAGTACGACTCTACAAAAAGATTAAGGAATTTTCAAAACATTAGAAAATTTAGTATCACCCAAATTACACACCGATGTTCCGAAAGAGGCGATATTATGTTTAATTAAGACTCTAAATTTATATTAAGGTTAACAAGATGAATAAAACACTTGCTCCTGTAAAGTTGACAAAACGAAAAAAGAAAATGGTTAAATTTACTAATAAAAAAGTAAAATTATAAAGTATTAATGTGCTAATTTATTCTACACCAGCAATTAAAATTTGATTATTTCTATTCATTATCTCAACGAAAAAACTTAATATATTATTTGCAATATTGCTATCTCAAAAAATACATTTGAAAAAAACGCTTTTAATAAATATCATTTTGGTTATAATAAATATTATAAATAATTGATAATGTAATCTTCTTTCGGACTCTCCAAAATTGTTGATGTTCTAATCTATTAGAAAAAATTAGAATTATCTTATACAAAACTTTATAAAAATTTCCCATTGAGCAAGTTTAAAATTAACTATAAAACTGGTGACTTACCACATGACATCGAAGGAATTCGTCTAAACATTGGATCAACTAATTACAATTAATATTTAATTTAAAGTATCGAGTTAAGGAACATGTTGATCGCAGTTCGAACAGCACATGACTCCTGAGTCATGTGCTGTTCGAACTGCGATTCCTTAACTCGATACTTTAAATTAAATATTAATTGTAATTAGTTGATCCAATGTTTAGACGAATTCCTTCGATGTCATGTGATTAGAACATCAAATCTGCTAATCTGATGGTGATTTTCCTTGACATTGGGGGATTGATGTTTTTTTTAAATTTATTTGGCTGAAGATGGTTCCAAAGTG
Organism: Trachymyrmex cornetzi; assembly: GCF_001594075.2. NCBI lineage: Eukaryota > Metazoa > Arthropoda > Insecta > Hymenoptera > Formicidae > Trachymyrmex > Trachymyrmex cornetzi. The sequence continues at coordinate 89,796 of NW_017299852.1, read as the reverse complement.
AACTGAAACGTACTAGATGTGAATAAAGAATCAATGTTTTGGATTGAAGAAATAAGATTGCGCACTAATTACCACGCTGACTCTCATTCGCCCTTGTTCTTGAAGTTTTTTTGATGTTGTTAAATATTATAAAAGTAATGATTTTGATTTACGAGTGTATCTTTAAAAATATAAGAACATTTTATACTAAAAACCTTCATTATATAAAAAAAAAGTGTTAAAGTTATTTTAAATAATTCATTCAATGTTTTTTTAATTATTTTTATTCTTATGTCAAATGCAATATATAAATATTACAATACTTTCAGATATCTTTCTAAGCAGAATTGAAAGCTATTATCAAATGTCATATCATATATTTACATATTATTTAACCAAAAATGCTTTTAGAATTACTATTGTCAAATTACTATTAAATTACTATCATATTACTATTGTCAAATCTTTTTGCTTCAAATTTGCCGCTTCTTGTGACGTAATGAAGAACAGAGCCTTGATTGGACATGCGCATGAGCATACCCTTGTACTTCTACCATGATATTGATCGAACAATCGATCCTGCGTGCGCATCTATCGTACGGTGACAGCGTCGATAATTAAAAAATAAGCCGCTCTCTGGAGCAAGCGTGCGAATCGGAGCAGCGAAGCAATAGCAGATCTTGAGCAGCTGAGCCACGGACTACATACTATATTTTTCATATACGACCTATCGCGCCGGGAGATATCGCGTTCATGTGGGAACGGCTCACTCGCTCTGTAACTTGATTTAATAAACAGAATTAATTGTCACTGGAAATCAGATATACCTATCTTTTGCATTTCACTCACAAAGACTCTTATTTCTCTCCGAATTTCCCTTGTTGCCTTACCCAACAATCTGACTTCCTTAGGTGTCTTTTCCAACAGGACTGCAGAGACTATTTCGAACATTTTTACAGAGTCAAGAAAAACACCTGAGTCTTGCGTAAACTGGCGCGAACACAAGTCGTAATTTATCTAGTTCTCTATAAGAAACCGAGTCTTGTACAGATGAAATCATCTCATCGGTTCCTCTCGTGTAAAGAGGTCGAGTCTTCTATTTTTCTAGGTTGTACAATAAAATATTTTGAAAAAACGCAAACAGTATATGGAGTGAACTTTCCTGTACATCCGCAACACATATTTTGCGACATTTTTATGTAAAATTATTTTGTAAATATATTTAAAAACATAAAGAAAAGAAATAAAAACGGTATCACAAAAAAAGTTAAATTAAATTGCGATGTTTTTATGTAAACATATCAAAACAGTGGTATTCAAAAACATAATAAAAAATTAAAGATAATGCCATAAAAAAGAAATGTATTCGAAACAATTACAAAGAATCCAAAAAAAAAACAGGGCAAATAAGTGCCAGCGTGTAGTTAATACGCAATCTCAAATCTTTAATCCAAAAAATAGAATCTTTATTCTAAAAAAATAATAGTACGCTTTAGTTCACTTTGGAACCATCTTCAGTAATACAATTTCAAAATATCAATCCCTTCATGTCCAAGAAAAAATCATCATCAGATTAACTGAAGAAATTTGATGTTGTAATCTATTCGAAATATTAAAATTATCTTATAAATATTCCAACAAGAGTTAAAAATTAACATTAAAAACTGGTGACTCACCCCAAGATACAGAAGGAATTTGTCTCGACATTGGATCAAACTAATTACAATTAATGTTCACTAAAGAGTATTAAGTTACAAACCGCACGTTGATCGCAGTTCGAACGAAACATGACTAATACATTTAAGAATTGGAAAGAGTAAGGGCACTAGGAGTAGGGCGCAGAAGACGCCGCGCAAATGACAGGATAACTTTTACTTTATATATGTTTGCTCTGAGGAAGGCTCAAAAATGAGTCGAAACATGTAAGCGCGTTTAGTGAATAAAGAAGTTTCACTCTTTTATAAGTGTATTATTTGCGCGACGTCTTCTGAGCCCGACTCCTAGTGCCCTTACTCTTTCCAATTCTTTGATTTGTAAGGAGTCTTGATTGGTTTGATTTATTAACGGATTTATTATACGCAGGCCGTAAATATGCGTCCACCTCAATATTCTTCCTCTTTTCAATTTGTTTGTTCCGTTTTTGGACCGGAAACAGTTAAATTACTAAAGTCATGGATTAAGTTCCGTATTTGTTTAACTAAAAGTCTTTTACACACTGGATTCTTAAGATACTGTATCGCAAACAATATTGTCCCACCTCACTTGCATCGGCTACATAGGTTTGGTGCGTTACACCAGTAGGTCTACTACACACATATACACACATACACACACATGCACACGCCGACTTGCCGAGCGAAGTCGGTACGCGACAGACCGGCGCCGCGGTCGGCGTTTTTTATCTTAGGCGAACAATAATAATCACGTGCGATATCGAAGACCACGATTGGTCGACTCTCACCGACGAATTTTCCTATAAAAGGAGCGCCCTCGAAGGGCTCGCAGGCAGAGAAAATTCACGCAGCTAACAGTTCGCATCACGACTTTGTCAGACACGAATTTATTTTACTTTGTAAAAAGGACCGAGTCCTTTCGATGTAAAACGAGGCTGAGTCCTCACAAATATTAGAACAATAAAACTTTAATAACCAATTAATACGTGGAGTGATCTTCCCCGTAGACGATACAGGTTTAGTTTGGAATTTTTTGGGAACAGCTCATTTAAAAAATTTGAATATATTAGACATCAATGTGTTGTGAATATTTTGAAGTTAGAATTAAATAATACTTATAGGAAAATGGATTCTACTCGGGTACAGCTTTTCCGATTTGCACGTGCTATTTCCTGTTGCCTTCCTATTCATATTTGTGACGCCTTTTTTGATAAACAGGGGAGATCTTCATACCTTTTTTTCTTACGCGAAAGGAGTAGGATTGATTCGAAGTGTTGCTGGCTGTTGTCGAAACAGAGGGAAGAATTACTTAAAAATATCAGGCCTATTCGTTATTATCAGAAGACAGTACCCGCAGTTGATATTGATCATGGCAGGGATGGAGTGTTGGAGAGTAGTGCTAGTGTTTGATTATCGTTGTACCCTAACGTGCAGAATCCAAATGTTGAAACAGTTAGAGAAATACAGATAGATCCTCAGTCCTTTCTTCCACTGATTCCTTCTTCACTTACCTCACAAAGGAATGGCTGGTTCGTGAATCTGTCAACCGTTTCCATACCTTCTAATATAGAACTTTTTGCAATTGGGAGAGAACTTTACCTTACCTTTTAACATAGATTAAATTTAACGGTCGGTCTTATTAAGTGTATTAAAAGTAATATTTATAAATTGCCTATAGATGAGCGGATTTCGATCTCGAACCACTCACTTCCTGTGTTAAATAACTAAGCTTCTTGTTCCTTACATTGCACAGAAGTAGATAGGAGTTTGTTACAGTTAGCGAAAGATACTAGGGTTTTTTTAAGGGATATGAACGATAGGGTGATTTTTACTCGCGTGGATAAGGGGAATATGACAGTAACATTAGATAGACAAATGTACATTTCCAAGGTAAATGAAATGCTTCAAGATATCAATACTTATGAGGTAGTTGTAAAGGATCCAACGAGGCGAATGGTTATGGGATTACATGCTTTATTAGTTAGGTGGAAGGAAAAGAAGTATATATCTCATTCCACATATAGAGGTTTGTTATGTAATGACAGGATACTTCCGATGGCCTACGCTCTTCCGAAGATACATAAGCAGGACTGCTCCTTTCGTATAATAGTTTCTTCAATAAACAGCCCTTTATATTCGTTAGCAGTGTTTCTTCATAGTATTATCATCAAAACAATTCCTAAGGCGGATAGTCACATCGATAATAGTTTTAAACTCGTTAAAGAACTTGATGGTAGGCGGTTGAGTGATGAATTTCAGTTAAAGTCACTGGATGTTGTTAGCCTCTTTACTAACGTTCCCATTGATCATGCGATGGACTGTATCCAAGACCATTGGCGATTTATTTCTAGAGATTGTTGTTTATCGAAGGAGGAATTCATCAAAGCGGTTCAGTTTATTTTAGATTCTACTTTCTTTGTGTTTAATAGTATTATTTATAAACAGAATTATGGTACTCCCATGGGCTCCCCGTTGTCTCCCGTCATCGCGGATTTAGTTATGCGTAAATTGGAGAGTAGAGCTTTGTCTTTGATTCAGTTTCCGTTGCCCCTTTACTATAGGGTGCATAAGGACCCCTTTACTAAAAGTATGTTGATGATATAATCATGGCAGCGCCTGTTTCTTCGGTTAGTTCCATACTTGATGTCTTTAATTCTCAGCATTCTAGGCTTCAGTTTACTATGGAGGTGGGGGGTGATAGGTTAAATTTTTTGGATGTTACGGTGATTAGGGATAATGAGTTGATAGAGTTTGATTGGTACCACGAGCCAACCTTTTCGGGCAGATATTTGAACTTTTGGTCACAGCACGCGGTTTCTTAAAAAATAGGTACAATCACGGGATTAGTTGATAGGGTGATTTTGCTTTCGAATCCTAAATTCCATTTTGATAATTTGTGTTTTGTAATTAAAGTATTGTTAGAGAATGATTATCCTTTGAGTTTTATATTTGAGAATATTAACAACCGTTTGAAGAATATTATTATGGCTAGTAATAGGAAGAGGGTTATTAGTGATAATAGTGTTGATGTAGTACAGCCTTCGTGGTTCACTGTCCCTTTCGTTCGTGGTATTACTGAGAAGTTTAATAGATTGAATAGTGAGCATATGAGGGTGTCATTTTATAGTGTTAATAAATTGCGAGAATTTATTAGGGTGCATAAGGACCCCTTACCGCGTGATAAGAAGTCGAAGGTTGTTTATAAGATTTCGTGCAAGAGCTGCGACGCGAGTTATGTGGGACAGACGTGTAGACAACTGAAGTCAAGAATCACGGAACATAAGAACCACATCCGATGGAACACGTCTGCTCGCAATGTTATAACGGAACATCGGTTGCAAGAGGGACATGATTTTGACTGGGACAGCGTTGCAATATTGGACGAGGAACCTCACTGCAGGAAGAGACTGATTTCGGAGATGATATTCATCAGAACACATGGACTCAACCTGCAGACGGATATGGAGAAGCTTCCGAAGGCCTACCTCCCGATTATAGATAAACTATAAAAGCTCGAGTTGTTGTCACGTCTTATCAGTCGGTGTCACTCGTACACAGTAATAAGTCCTTCTGACGAGATTTTTTATCACTTTACAATTTTCATTAGTACTAGCTAATAACTAAAAAGTGACTCACTGTATCTGATACCGACTGGCCAACATATCAGGTTCTTGAATTATTCATGATAATGTTTGCGATACGGTACTTTGTAATCGTGGTGAGCGTCCCTATTTTGGGGATAATTAATTATATTATTAAAGTTTTTTGATAAATTAGTTTCTATATTCTTTAATTTGACTTTTTTAATATTTCCCTTCTTTTTCATTTTCTTTTCTTTTTTTTTATTTAATTCTGGCATTTAAATTCTCGATGTAGGGGAGCTCACCATGACAGGATAACTTTTACTTTATATATGTTAGTGTGTGTTTGCTCTGAGGAAGGCTCAAAAATGAGTCGAACCGTGTAAGAGCGTTCAGTGAATAAAGAAGTTTCACTCTTTTATAAGTGTATTATTTGCGCGACGTCTTCTGCGCCCGACTCCTAGTGCCCTTACTCTTTCCAATTCTTTGATTTGTAAGGAGTCTTGATTGGTTTGATTTATTAACGGATATTTAATACATTTAATATAATAAGAAAGACATGTCAGGTCAATAACGAAAATAAGAAGAAAAAGGACAATGTCAACACATAAACACTAATTTGTATAAACCGACAAAATATAACTATTTAACGCCTTTTAATAATTGTATATAAGTTTGATGTACATCCACTGTATCTGAGCGTAAATTGAGACTATTTTGTAGCATGAGTATATGAAGACACTCAGATATTAAACATTTATTAAGAAAATGCTCTTCATCTAGAATCGCGACTCCCAATCAAAGTCATGATCCAATTCAATCCGATGTTCTGTGATCACCGATTGGTTGTTACTACTCCAGTTAATATGATTAAGATGCTCAGCCAATCTAGTTTTAAGTTTCCTTCCTGTCTGTCCAACATAACAAGCATCGCAGGAATTACATGAGATCTTATATATAACATTTTTTCTTTTTTTTCATGGGAGAATGTCTTTATGTCTCTTGATCAAACTATTCAATTTATTTAAGCTAGTAAAAGCTAATTTAGTGTTAAAAGTTTTACTAATTCTTTTGAATTCGTCTGAAATTTTTGGAATATAAGGTAGTACTGGTAGTACAAACCAAGAAGTACAATCACTCTTGATTTCTTCACTTGATTCTTTTTGTATCGTACCTTTATAAATGAGAATTTTTAACCGTGCGTTAATAGTATCAAAAATTAAATCAATCGGATAATTATTTTTTATTAATGTACTGATAATGTGTTCAAAATTTTTTTGATGATATTTAGGGTCTGATAATAAAAACACTCTATCTGTCATACCTATTATTATGCCCCTTTTTTTTTAAGAATGTATGTGCCGATAAAAAATTAAGATATTTTTTTTTTACCGAATAACGTAGGCTTATGGTACCAGTCAAATTCAATTAGATTATTCTTATTAATAATTAGACTGCGAATATTTATGCAAAATACTTAACTGAATATTTTGCATAAAATGCATATTTTGCATAAATTGCTGAATATTTTGCATAAATATGTAAATATATATTTACAGATGACAATTTCAACCTTTTTACTTTACTTTTTGATAATTCTTTAACGAACAACGATCGACTGCTAAAACTGTCCGATGATTAACATTCAATTAAGTATTTTGCATAAATATTCGCAGTCTATTAATAATAATAAAAATCAAATATAAAACAAGGCATGTAAGAGTCAATACTAACGTACAATATTAAAAAATAATCAAAATTCTATTATATTAAATCATTCTATTACATAAATTCCATAGCAAAATATAACATGTTTCGGTCTTTGTATTAGACCCTCTTCAGATATATGATAAATATAAAATTTTTACATTACTTCGAAAACGCTGAATAAAATTCGATAGTAAATCACGTCAACGAATAAACATAAACCAAATGTATCGAAATTGCTTGACAAAAGGTTGGATGGCCGATTGAACAGAATTTCTTGATATTTATTATACGTCAACAATTTAAAAACTCGAAGATAAAATATTCATAATCCTCTTGTCAGTCAGTGTCATAGCAAATAATAATTAATATTAATAATAGTAATATCCAAAAAATTTATTTTGTCGTCGCCAAATTCTAAGGTAAATTTTAATCTGTCATGTAACGAATTAAAGGTATCAAATGTAAAGTCAACTAGATTTTTTGGAACTGCCATAACAATATCATCTACATAACGAAAATAAAACAAGGATTGAAAACCCAAAGTCTCTAATGCCCTTGCTTCCAAATCCCTCATTACTAAATTGGCTAGTATTGGAGAGAGAGCCGACCCCATAGGGGTACCAAAATTTTGTTTATAAAACTGCCCATCAAAACTAAAATAAGTTGAATTGAGTATCAACCGGACTCCCAACATAAATTCATCTTTCGAGATATTGAAATCCCTCACAAAATTCCACCTCTTATCAATACTCTCAATAGCCAAATCAATAGGGATATTGGTAAACAAGGATATTGGACTTATAAGTAATGCGCAAGTTTTCGCATATGACATACAACTTATTGCCGCGTTTCCAAGAGACACTTTTTACTTGTCTCTACTGTATATACTTATACTGTGACAAAACAATGCACTGATATCCTATATAGTATCAGTGTATCCAATGCGCTGAACTGGCACCGTTAAAATATCTCGTGCCACTTAGTGCGCACTCAGTGTGCCAGTTCAGCGCACTACGCGAGTATTGTGCGATCAAATGAACACGTGACACTAACCAAGTGCGCATTAGCACCGCCAATCGAACACGCTCTTGACACTGAGTGCAGCCAGTGCACCCCAATCGAAACCGCTATAAGTAAGTGTTGCGACAATTCTTGTGCTCAGACCCTAACACAGTGAATCATTACATTCTTGTTGTTTGCCGATGTTAAACAAGGATGAAACGATTCACCGTGTTACACAGTATCTGACTATGTCCCCCCCCCCCCTTGCTGGAAAGCACCTATATATATTATATATGCTATGACTAACCTATAGATATGGCGGCCATATTGAATAATAGTTTCGCATTTCCGGTTGCACACAGCGGCGGCGTCACTAACGGTAACACCATAATAAGAAGGGAGTTTGGGAGCTCTGGTCAAGTCGCCGCGAAGCCGTTGGCAAACTAAGACGCACAAAATTTCAAAGATTGCTAATCTTAAGAAACACCAACCGTTTAATTACCACACAACTTAGTTTTTTATTAGGAATAGCACTATACGATAGTGGAAGGTTATTTCAGACACGCCCAATACAGTATTATAATTAATAAGACATTTATTGAATTATTTGCATGAATCAAATTATGAAAAAGATGGGCGCGTCAAGTATGCTGCTGCTGGAGATCTCGCTCATTTTCGATTTTTTTGTCTCTATAATTTACTATTTATTATTGATGTAAAAATCCCTTTAATTTCTGCGACTCTCATTACGCTATCTATTGCATTTAGTTTTCTTATTTTAATATGTTGTTACACTTTAAATGTCTTCTGTATCTTGTATTAAGTCTATTATAATTGTGAGAAATTATCCCATACAACACAGTTCTAAAGGATGTCCAAAGGACGTTTACATCAGAAAGACGTCTTCAAGATACCGCTCGGAGAACTGTGTTCTATGGAATTTTTAAAATAAATATGCTTCAACGATTAAACTTCAGAAAATAGGCGATCTCACCAATTCCAATGACCTTGACATATGTTGTGACATATCTTGAGTGATCTTCCACAAATTTTAACCGTCGCTCATTATTCGTTAAAAAGTTATTAATAAAAGAAGTTACTTCTTTCCCTGCCTATGGACGCGTGATTTCCATGCAAAATGACTCCATCACACCCCCCTACTTGGGGGCACACAACTTTCACCTGAAGCGACCCCACTCCACCTCCCTCTGCTCAGGGGCGTGCGACTTTCACTTAAAGCGACCCCCCCACCTCCCCTCCCCTATTTTTTAAAAAGAAATAAAAAATTAAACATACGTTTAATTTTGAACTTTATTTGTTAATAACTTTTTAACGAATAATGAGTGACGGTCAAAATTTGTGGGAGATCACTCACCTTGACAACATCTATGTCAAGGTCATTGGAACTGGTGAGGTCACATCTTCTGAAGTTTCTGAACCACTAGAAATATTATTTTGATTTTACTTCTTTTTTATGGCATTAACTTTGGTTTTGTATTATGTTTTTGAATACTTTTTTATGACATCATTTTTGTTTCTTTCCATTATGTTTTGAATACGTTTACAAAATGATTTTGCGTAAAAATATTGCAAAATATACTTGATGCCTTTTTTTTTCAATGTCTTTTCCAGTAAATCAATATTGACAAGAGAAACTATTTATTTAATAATATTCTCGAGGTTTCCACCGGCATTTTCTATATAGAAATTATGCGTTTCACGGCAGTGAAAGGAGCAGTCTAATATATGGTAGGTTACTCCTCGACCTGATAAAGTGAATTGCAATGTTCACGAAACGTTGGCATTTTCAGAATGGATTTAGACACTGAGATAACCTGCGAAACGCATATATATATATATAATTTCTGTATTTATTTAATAATTATATTATTAGGTATTAAACTTAATTCCTGCCGCTCGCTACTAGAGAGTGCTGGCTCCAACGCTGGCGAGTTTCGACGATGAAGTCATATGTCTTTTGTAGTTTAGACATCGCTGAAAGTGATTCAATTCTCACAGATTATATTTCTCGACGCCAAAAAGATTTTCCAATCGATTGAAAATGAATCGCGATAAGCTGTTTTTCCGACATGTGCTTCTTCACTACTTCGACCTCAAGAAAACCGCAGCTGAAACGCATCGCTTATTATCCGAAATGTATGGTGATGAAACTCCATCGGAAAGAATGTAGAGTTTGGTATGAACGCTTCCGAAAAGGTGATTCTGATGTGAGAGACAAAGAACGTCCAGGACAGCCGAAAAAATTTGAAGATGTCGAGCTGCAAGAATTGCTTGATGAGAATCCAGCTC
>NW_017299852.1:77901-79255 GCF_001594075.2 Trachymyrmex cornetzi | reverse complement strand
ACAACGAAGTCCAAAAATGGGTGGATGAATGGATCGCCTCGAAAGACACCGCGTTCTACCATCGTGGGATTGCTCTGTTGCCAGAGAGATGGGAAAAAGTAGTAGAAAATGGAGGAAATTACTTTGATTAAAGTATTCATTCATCTTTCCTTCGAAACAAATCAATTTTGGAGACGAAAAAACGGCAGTAATTAAGTTTAACACCTAATACAATCTTTAATTAAAGAATATTTATGAAATTAATTTTTAATTTAATTTAATAAATTTATATATAAGTTTATGTATAAAAATCTAAATTAAAGAACAATACGAAGATGTGAAGGGCACATAAGAGTCAACGTAATTAAGCGTATATATAAGATCTATAATATAATATATTAAATGCATAAAAAATTCTATAAATAACGCATTACATGTTTCGGCTTCTTTATTGAGCCATCTTCACATATTCGTTACAAATGTGCGGTCAACATATTACTTTAGATTAGGATTCTCCTGATAATTCTCTTGATGATATGGACGGTATTACTTCAAATTTATTGGCCACAAACGGATGGATATTCCATAAAGAATGAAGAAGATTACTTGCATACCTTCATTTACTTACCTTTCTGTTTCACTGCTGTCGACGTGGATATCTTCCATTTTCTGTTGTCAGAATATGTTATAATGATTCGCACAATTATAAAAGAGATTTCATTTTTAAATGCAGTCTTGTTGTTAATTTATTTGGATTTATAATCGCAAATCACACACAGAGCAATAAACACGTGCAGCGACCAGTGACGCAATGTGTACAGCTAACCTCATGACTCATGACACTGATTTACAAATGGCGCCCAACTATAAGAATCCATTCCTTTCAGCGGATGCCCTCCCAATTAGGGGTCACAATTCAGGACCACTTTTTCAGCTTGCATTCTATTAAGTTCGGCCTCCTTATCTCTTACTTCGTGTGTTTGCTGCAGCTCTTAATTGCCATTAGCAATATAGTAGTATTACATATATGCACTAAGGGTATATCCACACAACTTGCAAAGCTGCATAAATGTATGCACAAAAAAAATTATCCAATCATATTTCATGTGCGACTTTAAAAGAGAAATGCAATTGGATAATTTTCTTTATGTATATGTTTATGCACCTATGCAAGTTGTGTGGATATATTCTAAGAGTGAAAAGGTCAGAATGATACAAATAATGCTAATAATACTTCCTGAACGCAGTGTCTATGATTACGTTTACATGCACTGGTAAAATGCATTTTAGCTAAAGTTGTTAGATGCCGTGCATATATGTAATACTACTATATGGCTAATGGGGCGTGGTTTGCGGTCGAAACACTACGGCCGCC
>NW_017299852.1:75385-76926 GCF_001594075.2 Trachymyrmex cornetzi | reverse complement strand
AATTCTTCTATCTTTATTGAGTTTGTAATGTTTACTTATGTTACATTTTGTTACAGGATATTCATTAGTTCTTAAATTATTTCAAAACGTATTTTTCCCTGTAAACTTTAAATCAAAATAAAATATCTGACGAGAATGCTGCTAACATAAGTTGGTTGGAAACAGCAGTTTTAAATTTACCGCTTGTTGTGTGACGTCACACTTCGACAATTTTGATTGGTCGCATGCGCGTGAGCATACCCTTATCCTTATACCATGGTCGCACTCATATAAACCATGCCCCATTAGCCATATAGTAGTATTACATATATGATGCCGTGTAAACGTCCCTAATACCGATGTTATTAAAACCATTTTAGTAAATACAGATCTCTTCAAAAAGGCGTTATTAAACCGTTTTAAGAAAGCCGTGTAAACGGTTTTCAATCGGTTTTACGTATAAAAATTCGGTGTTAACAATTTTACATATTTTATAAGGTTAAGAAATGAGAAAATATATTTCGTCTCAGGTTCCGTATCATAATGCAGCATCCATTTTTGTAAATTTTATAACCTCAATATTTATTTCACCTTTTCTGTCTGTCAAGGAATGTTCTATACAATAAGCAGTTTCAAATCTTTTATGTTTTATGTTGGCAATATGTTTTGTTCGGGTTTTATAAAGCCACTTTATGTTCGGTGGATAAAATATGTTTGATCGTGTAAACTGGCACCAACACCGGTTTTAAAGCCCAAGACACAATGCGAGGGAATACCGATAGCGATAGGAATAACACGATTTCAATCTATCAGAAATCGGATATATCGGAATATACAGTTTCTGATAAATTGAAATTGTTATTTCTATCGCTATCGCTATTCCCTCGCATTGTGTCTTGGGCTTAACTAAAACGGTTTTACCAGTGCGTGTAAACGTAGTCTATGTTTTCAGTATGGTAAAGAACAGCATGAGCCAATCAGCGATTCCTTGACAAGGAAAGCAGTATATCTTTATGCGAGTGTCCTTGTTTAGGAATTAGGACACCCTTATTCCTCGATGATTCGTTCCTGTATGTTAGAGCTTACTGACCTCTGTTAAGGGCTACGCAGAATAAAAGGAACAGGGAACAGAGAATAAGAATTTCAACCTCTGAGAAACCACGTACTGTGGAATACATAGTTTCTGGTAGGCTGAAATTCTTATTTTCTGTTCCCTGTTCTCTGTTCCATTTATTCTGCGCAGCCTCTTAAGCCGTAATCACACTACAGGCTCCCGACTCTGACTCGACTGCGAACTCTGACCATAGTATATACAGTAGCGCAACTCTCAGTCGGCATCTTTGATGTCACTGTGGATAAAAATGAACTGCACATGCGTGAGCGAGGTATGTAACCAATCAAGGCACTGATATTCCATCTCACTTCTTCTCTCGGTTGTAACCTTTTCTCTTTTTCTACTTTATTGTATAAGGTCTGTTCTTTTTCCACTGTAAGTTCTGAACTGGTGTACACTGATGCAATAAGTTCAGTACCTTCGAAAAATAACAGACCTACGCAATATA
>NW_017299852.1:72999-75000 GCF_001594075.2 Trachymyrmex cornetzi | reverse complement strand
GTACGATTTAGGAGACTTAATCGATTTTATAAAAATATTTATTTAATCTTTGTAACGGATGTAAATATGTATATCAATGAATGTAAAATATTCTACAATAAACTTTCTTTTGTGAAAATATAACAATTCAGAATAAAATTATATCATTACATTACTATCGGCTATATAAATTGATCAAAAATTAACATTTATTATATCTGATTTTTTAAAATGTTGTTTGGACGCACAAAATAAGGTATAGCCTGTTGAATTTTTGTCTACATTACTCATTTTTCATTTAGTTCATATTTTTGTCATTAAATGTTGCTTATATTACGTAATAATATGAAATATCGACGAGGTACGATTTAGGTGACCAGTACGCATTCAGCAACTTTCCCCTACAATATATTTGAAACAGAAAATAAAATAGAAATTAAACATGATATACATTTATTCCTCAGGAAATATTAGCAGATTTGTACTTATAACTTAACCTTTTTTTATTTGCAATGATAGTCAGAGTTACAAAATATAAACGCATTAAGAGAACTAATAATAATATAGCAATCCGTTTTATTTTAACTAATCGATATTATTTAACCTCCAATTCGAAATATTCTTTCTTTACTGTTAAAAAATTCTGATAAACACTTTATTATTTCTCACGTATCACTTTATTATTTCTCATATAATATATACTACTCCTGTCACTTTCTGTTAAATGGCCATTTAAATCCCTTGTTACGTTCACTCAATGACAAGTTGACTGGAAACCTTGCCATATATTTTTCTTTTCAAATAAGTACTCTGATTGGTATTCTGGGACACGACTTAACGCCGCTTCCACATGAAGCGACCTCGGGTCGTCGCGCGGAGAATTCGCCTTAAGGCGGCGCCGCTCTTCCCGTTGCGCAAGAGCATACAGAGTGGGGGTGTGGGACGCCTAATCCTTTGGGACCAGGGTCTCCCACGCTCTCTCTGTTTCTGGACTCCAATGTGAAAGGATCTAAGTGTTGACGGCTCCTACTGAGCCATTCTATTCAAGTTTCGGTAATCCGACTCGATCCTTCTATATCCTCTTCAAAATCCTCTCATCGAGTCCCCGTAATATCTTGTAATTCTCGCACAAACATCTTATATACATTATCGCGTATATCTTTACATTGGCTCCTGCGCAACTATTATATTTTCCATCGGATTTTTGCGTAATCATTATTACTTTGCATTAGCTCTTACGTAACCATTATATTTTCACATTGGATTTTGCGTAATTATTATATCTTTGCATTAGCTCTTAAGTGATCATTATATTTTACATTGAATTTTGCGTAACTATTATATCTTTAGTATTAACCAATAAAGCACATGCGAGCACGTGTCACGAATTTCCGAAGAATCATTTTCACGCTTCCTCCGCTACTCCCAGCATCCTCTGTCTTCTTATTTGAATTACCGGGAATGAGTAAGATACGAGAAAACCGCCAAGCTGCCGCACGAGAGGAGGATTGGATTCCGCTAGAGACCCTCTAATCAGAGTCGCGACACGAGGAACGGAGACTCTAGTTAGAGACACTCTTTTACCAGTACGTGTAAACGGTCTCTTTATATTAAAAGTCTCTAGTTTCAGCAAAATCACAAGAAAGAGAGAGGAATATGTTGCGTTTCTTTCTAACCTTCATATTTCTTGTGTGAGTCATGATCCCGTAAGATACGTCTTTCTATAGTACGACTTTTAGAACATTATTAAAAGCTTACCCGTTGCGCGTTGCTGCGATCTCAGAAGAAAAAAAATTCAAATAAACTCGTTACGATAAAATTTAATTTATTATGATTAAATTTCATTTACAGTGTGTAATTTTTATTCATCAACAAAACATTTGAAAGATTGTAAGAATTTGAATATATATACCTATATATATACCTATACATATATACCTATATATACAGGGTGTCTCAAAAAATGTGACTGAAACACAGTGGGGACATAGATTGGATCAAGGGGAACAAAACAGTTTTGTA
>NW_017299852.1:68590-71707 GCF_001594075.2 Trachymyrmex cornetzi | reverse complement strand
GCTGAAAAATGACGAACCAATCAAAATTGGCTGTTCTCGTGTCGCGACTCTGATTAGAGGGTCTCTAATATTGTTAACACAGAATTTGGAAATCTTGTGTATAATTTTTTATTTCGCCGATTATTACCTTAAAGGATTCAATGTGGCTTTTCGAAGGCCTTCTGATATAGACGTGGAATATTAGTTACCGAAGAATTAATTTTGTACATAGATGAAATTGTTAACAGCACGATCTAAATTAGTGTTGGTTCGAAATACATTAGAATGAATTATATTTAATAGCGGCTTTATAATTTTTATTATTTTATTTAATTTTACGTTTGTATTTCGCCTTACTTGAACTGAAGATGGTCTAATTTAAGACCGAAACGTCTTTTTGTATTCTTTTTATAATATATTATTTTCGCCTCTGACAACCGGCGTAATGGTTTATTGCCTCTTATTTGAATTTTGTTTTTAATATCAACCACGTTTTGACCTAATTTTGTTAAATTATATGTGTCGAGAAATAAAATTTTGAACTTAAAATCGTATAACCAGCAAGGCAGTCAGATACTTTCTGAGGAGAAATCAGACAGATTGACAATAACTAAAATAAAAATAATGTCAAATTTTGTTTATGATAGAGGTATAGATTTTGTTTAGTCCCTCTGTGTCGATTTGTAAATTCAGACTGTTACTTTGCTTTTTGATATTTATCATCAGATGCTTATAATAGCACGGTTCTTCGTCCAAAATTTGGATATTGTTCCAATCAAATTCGTGGTTCAATTGCAATCTATGATCGGTAGTTACAGAACAAGCAAACATACTCCATCGAATATGGTATGGGATGTTCAGCAATCCTGGTTTTGAGCTGTCTGCCCGTCTGTCCACCATAGGTTGCATCATAATTGTTGCATTTAATTTTATACAACGTTGTTTTTATTTAGGCGTGGGTGTGGACCTTTTTGTACATTTATATATTTATTCAGTTTGTTAGAATTATAAAAGGAGATTTTGACGTCTTTTTTATTAAGCTGTTTAAATTTTTCAGTGACTTTTGAAATAAACGAAACCATTTATTGTACCAAAATGTATTATTTCTTTCATCGCTTTTCTTTGAATCGTTTTGTGACGAAGCTTTCTCTCTCTGAATGCTCTTAATTCTATTTCTGATTGTATCAAAGATGAATTTAGGAGGATAGTTGTTCAACATCGTGTTAATGACCAATATCAAATTATCATAATAATATTGAGTGTCAGATAATAATAATGCTCTATCTACTAAATTAAAAATAATGCCTCTCTTCTGAGAGATAGGATGATTAGAGTAAAAATTTAGGAATCTACCTGAGAAGATGGATTTTTGATACCAATTGAAGACTAATCGACCATTCTCAATTCTCATTTTTATGTCCAAAAAATTTAATGAATCATCTCCAATTTCCAAAGTCAATTGAAGACGAGGGTGAACAGAATTAAGACACTCAAGAAAAGAATCAACTTCTTGAGATGGCACTACTACACACAGATCGTCAACATACCGATAATAAAATTTAAAAATTATTTCCAGTTTTTGCATCACTAAATCAGAGATGAGTGACACCGGGGAGCCCATTGATGTGCCGAAATTTTGCTTATATATAGTGTTATTGAATATGAAATAAGTTGAATCCAAAACAAATCAAACTGCCGTCATGAATTCAGTTTTAGGTAAGTGACTTTTTTTGGATATAAAAGTCCAGCTTTTATTTATACAATCAATAGCCGTATCTATTCATACATTTGTGAAGAGTGATACTACATTCAACGGTATTAATTTAAAATTTTCGTTAGTTTCAATTTGGGGGGGGGGGGATTGTCAACTAATTGAAAATTGTTTTTATGTGGCTTTCTAGATCAAAGAAATAATAATTAAAAAAATAAAACATTGCCATGTTTTGACATAAGGTAAGGTTACCGAAATCATATCATTTTTTACATATAGGCTTATAACTCAGAAATTATGAAGATTATTCTCAAGTTTTTTAAAGTTTAATAAACTGTAAATTAACAATAATACTGATTCAAGGCTACTAAGACTCAGCGCGGGTGGAGGTGCATAAACTTAAAGTGGAATGATGATTTAACTTCAAAATCTTTGTGATGTTTTTATTCATAATGAACGTTTCAATTCTTTTTTTGAATCTTTATTAGCATACAATTGCTTTCTTCAGCAAATATCACTTAATAACTTGGTAGTCCATCAAGGAAAGTCACTCTGCAGGTTTCCAAGTCTGGAGTGGACGCTAATTCAACAGTCATTTATGAAAACTGAGTTTCATTAATAATTAATGAGTAACTCACCTTGATGGACTCGCAAGCATGTTTAGAAGCTTTGAATTTCTTGAATACAAAAAATATAAGCCAAGTTATTAAAACTGGGCACAAAATTCATGGTCCGGAGTGTCGAACACGTCTAACGTTAAATTAAAAAATACGAAGGTCGAGAAACAAGTAATCAGTGTTGGGTAGTAACTAGTTAAAACGTTAAAAGTTGAAAAAAAAAGTTATAGAGTTAATAATTAGCTTAGTTAATTAGAAGTGCATTAAATTTTAACTTAACTAAGTTACTTTTAAACGTTAACTTTTAACTTTTTTTTAAGTTGAAAATTTTTTTATCTCTTTTAAATGCTTAGAAAGCCTTAGAAAAATATAATAAGATTAAGGGCGTATATTCGTAATCCGTTCATATTTTAAGACCAACTTAAGTAATTTCTTAAGATAATAATACAGCCCTCTGATTGGCTTATGTCTTATGTCATAAGCTTTAGTCCGGATTTACAATAGATGTTTTAAGCCTTAAGTGATAAGAAATTGACCAATTACAGTCGAATACGAGGAGAATATTTGACTGTAATTGGTCCATTTCTTATGGCTTAAGGGGATACTAAACCGATTACCCAACTCGATCAAGGTCGATAGTACAGATTTTTTAAATTCCAAAATCGATAATAGTAATGACATTTTTTATTTAGTTTTTACATTATATTATATAATATACAGGGTGGCCCGTTTTAATCGCCGCACCCGAATTTCTCGGAACGTAAGCCAGATAGGGAAAAACGGTTCAGACAAAAGTTGTCCAGATCGAAG
>NW_017299852.1:68057-68365 GCF_001594075.2 Trachymyrmex cornetzi | reverse complement strand
CTTAGAAGGTCATTTCAAGGTCAAATGTTAAAACATCCTGTGGTTGTTATTTGATTGCATTTTCTAATACATAGAATAATTGTCGTTAATGTACTTTTATGAGGAATATTCAACCCCAATGTGACAACAACCTTGAAAATATTGACCTTCAAAAGGTTGTCCTTACTTTTAGCGTTACCCAGAAACAACGATGTGGACGTAGTAAGTTCTGTTTCCTTTGGGGTGCTTTTTTACCGTGAGTCCCCTTGTCTCTCACTGCTCGGGGTGCTTGATTATGAGTGAGTCCCCTTGCCTCTCACTGTTCGGGG
>NW_017299852.1:67492-67902 GCF_001594075.2 Trachymyrmex cornetzi | reverse complement strand
CTTGAAGCAAATGGTCGTAACTTTGAACATTTGCTTCGAGGTTAACTAAATATTTCTTTACAGTAGTGAGAGGCAAGGGGACTCACTAATAATCAAGCATCCCGAACAGTAAGAGGCAAGGGGACTCACTCATAATCAAGCACCCCGAGCAATGAGAGACAAGGGGACTCACGGTAAAAAAGCACCCCAAAGGAAATAGAACTTACTACGTCCACGTTGTTGTTTCTGGGTAACGCTAAAAGTAAGGACAACCTTTTGAAGGTCAATATTTTCAAGGTCGTTGTCACATTGGGGTTGAATATTCCTCATAAAAGTACATTAACGACAATTATTCTATGTATTAGAAAATGCAATCAAATAACAACCACAGGATGTTTTAACATTTGACCTTGAAATGACCTTCTAAGATT
>NW_017299852.1:63965-67084 GCF_001594075.2 Trachymyrmex cornetzi | reverse complement strand
TACACGTATTTTCTATTCGGTGGAAATATTTCTTTTCTAGACTTTCAATCTTAGTTCTACAAACTCGGTATCATTCGTTTCAATAATGTGACCTCAGCTGCACGCTTATTTTCAAGATATGGACTCTAAAACTCTTATATCAAGCAAATATTTATCTGAAGTGACAGCTGTACGAGCCAAAAGTAAGTAAATTTTTAACGAATTTTAAACTTTTTTTCGATTTTTTCATGAAATCCAGTGCAGCTGAGGTCCTGTTTGTGCGTACTTTAATTTAAGTAATAATACTTTTGCAATCCGTACATCCAATACAGATATTTTTCACCGAATGGAAATGTGGTAAAACAGGAGGCTTTAGCATCGCCTTAAGGTTTATTAAAAAGTAAAAACCTAAAAACCTATCTGACTATTTGCAAGTCGCAAATCGCGCTGGTGTGCCGAAGCCATTGCGCTTTAAGGGGATGCTGGAGGGTCTTTAATAATTATTTTTAATTTAATAAGAACTAATAATCAAAAAGGTCAATTATTATTATTAATTTTCACACGTGATTCTGCAATGTATGTGATTTTAAGGAATTATGAGCTTTGTTATTATTTAATATTTTGTCATTAGCAATACCTTGTATCTTTATTGATAGTTTATTTCTAACTTAAAATGTAATTTTAAAAAATGTAATCATTAATCTTATATCTTCTTTATTCTGGCTGTTTTTTTAAAGTTATATAACTTATATAGTTATATCGTTATATGTTATATCATATATGCAAAATATTAAAAATATAATTTACTTAATAATCTATATTGTAGATATTTAATCTCATTTTAAGAAAAATTAGGACAATTTGACCTAAAAAATAATTTTTTTCGAAATTAACTTTTTTTAACTTAAGTTAATTCAATATTAACTTAACTTTTGTTAAGTTCATTTTTTATTCCTTCAACTTTTAACTTCAATTTATTAATTTTGTAAAGCCATTAACATTAACTTTATTCAATTAAAAAAAAAAAATTAACTTACCCAACCCTGCAAGTAATAAGTAAAACGATAACAAGAACAGAAAATTACACTGAGAGAAAGGATTTCGTTTATTTAGCAAGCCACCAGTACCTTTAACCGGTGATCAGTAAATATGTAACAACAAATTATGTATTGTGATTATGATGCTGAAACTAGCAGTGGATTCGGAAAAGCAGAGGTTCTCAAATAAAAAAAAAGAACAATCGCTAATTTGTATAAAATGTTAATACACATCATGGTTAAATGTTTTTATGTCAAGTTGGACCATTATAAAATATCAAACAAGGCATAATCATAAATTAAATACGATTTTGAAAGTAACGATTATTGAAAGCAACTACGCATTTTGGCTTGTACGTTAAGAACCAGAGTATGTTCCGGGCTGAAATTTTTATGAGAGCATCGTAAAGGTATTTAAAATCAATTCCTCGCTACAGAAAAAATTAAAAAAAATGCGCGTGATTGTTGTAACGTGTTACAATAATGTTATACGGCCTTAATGAGCAGTTACCGCGATTCGGCCTGTATCTCGAGAACTAGAGTATGTTCGGGGCTGAAATTTTTGTGAGAACATCTTGAAGGCATTTGAAATCTATTCCACGTTACAGAAAAAATTAAAAAAAATGCGCGTGATTGTTGTAACGTGTTACAATAATGTTATACGGCCTTAATGAGCAGTTACCGCGATTCGGCCTGTATCTCGAGAACCAAAGTATGTTCGGGGCTGAAATTTTTATGAGAGCATCTTGAAGGTATTTAAAATCAATTCCTCGCTACAGAAAAAATTTAAAAAAATGCGCGTGATTGTTGTAACGTGTTACAATAATGTTATACGGCCTTAATGAGCAGTTACCGCGATTCGGCCTGTATCTCGAGAACCAGAGTATGTTCGGGGCTGAAATTTTTAAGAGAGCATCTCGAAGGTATTTCAAATCAATTCCCCGCTACAGAAAAAATTTTAAAAAATGCGCGTGATTGTTGTAACGTGTTACAATAATGTTATACGGCCTTAATGAGCAGTTACCGCGATTTGGCCTGTATCTCGAGAACTAGAGTATGTTCGGGACTGAAATTTGTGTGAGAACATCTTGAAGGCATTTGAAATCTATTCCACGTTACAGAAAAAATTTAAAAAAATGCGCGTGATTGTTGTAACGTATTAAAATAATATTATACGGCCTAATTAGCAACTACCGCGTTTCGGCTGGTATCGGAATAAAAAAGTTCTTGATATGTCGCGTATGGAAATCAATTCAGCATTGTAGAACAAAATTAATAAAAATTCGCGTCCTTGTGACAAAATGTTTAAACAATGATATAGTTCGTAAAAAAAGAAGAACTTCCATTGTTTGTATATCTCGAAAACCAGAGTATGTTTTTTGAGGAAATTTGTTGAGAATAACATGTAGTATGCAGAGAATTCGAAAATTTAGAAATTGTTTCGTCTATCGTTTGAGTACAACAGGTTTTAATGATTTTTGCCGGACGGTCTTGATTCCTCCATCCACCGCAAATGCCTTCAAGATGTTCTCACAAAAATTTCGGCCCCGAACATACTCTGGTTTTCGAGATACAGGCGGAATCGCGGTAACTGCTCATTAAGGCCGTATAACATTATTGTAACACGTTACAACAATCACGCGCATTTTTTTAAATTAATTTTTTCTATAGCGAGGAATTGATTTTAAATACCTTTAAAATGCTCTCATAAAAATTTCAGCCCGGAACATACTCTGGTTCTTAAGGTACGAGCCAAAATGCGTAGTTGCTTTCAATAATCGTTACTTTCAAAATCGTATTTAATTTATGATTATGCCTTGTTTGATATTTTATAATGGTCCAACTTGACATAAAAACATTTAACCATGATGTGTATTAACATTTTATACAAATTAGCGATTGTTCTTTTTTTTATTTGAGAACCCCTGCTTTTCCGAATCCACTGCTAGTTTCAGCATCATATTGTGATTGCTGCTAGTCTGCTATACCAACTAATTATTAGTGACAGAAACAAACTATATAGAATCTAACCTATCTTTTGGATAGACTTTAGCTCGTTTACATAGAATTCGTAGATGATCGTGGAGTCTTAAGTTGTAGGAA
>NW_017299852.1:46841-63822 GCF_001594075.2 Trachymyrmex cornetzi | reverse complement strand
CATTGACGAATTAATTTGCAATCGTAACAAATCGATTGTTTTTTTAACAAATATCACATTTGCTTTCCCTTGATTTGTTCCTATAACAAAATCTTTTCTTTCAGTGTAAAGACTCCATCGTATCCAACCAATAACAAGCATAAATAAACGATTTAGAAGAAGCTTACAATTCACAATCGTATACATATTTAAACATGATTGATGATTGAGAGCGGACATGCTGGCATTCTATTTTTTGAAATTGTTTAACATCAAAGCATAAGTGTGATGCAGTCCCTCAGTATCACAACGCAAATTTTGTCTATTTCTTTGTAATGTATATGTGATTTTTCAGAAATCAAACTTTTACTTAGAAAGACTTCTGTGTCAAGTATCTTAATATTTTCCTAATCGAATTTGTGATTGAAATTTAATCTATGATCCGTGATTACCGATAAGATTTGTGTATTCCAGTTTATTTAATTCCGATGTCCTAGTATTGACTTTCCTGCCTGTCTGTCCAACGCATCACAGTCCCTGCAGGAAATCTTGTAAACTACATTTCTATTTGTGATTTTTGGGAGCTTATCTTTATGTACCCTGATGAATTTATTAAATTTATTGTTACTGTAATACCCTAGTTTAAAATTTTCCTTTTTACTAATCGTCTTAAATTTACTCTCAATTGTTCAAGAATATGGTATTAAAAACCATGGTTCTTGATCTTTACTCTCATCAACATTATTATTAATATTCTCCCGTTCTGACGAAGCACGTTTGAGAAACAAATATTTGAGTCAATAATTGATGGTATTGAAAATAAAATTCGCTGGATAGTCATTTTTTAAAAGAGTATGAATTACAAGCCTAACATTCTTGTCATGAAATTTATAATCTGAGAATCGTATAGCTCTGTTAATCATTCCTATCACTGTGTCTTTTTTCTGAGAAATTGAGTGAGAAGATAAATAATTAAGGTATCGCCCTGAAAACGTGGGCTTGTGAATCAACATATTTTAGCTTCAAGGACGAATACTATAAACAAAATTTTGAGACATTGATGGGTTCACCACTCTCTCCGATCATTGAAGATTTAGTTTTACAAAATTTAGAAACCCGGGCTCTTAAGACTATAAGATTACAATTGCTCTTTTACCTGAGATATGTAGATGACATAATATTAACAGCTCCTTTTAATTTAATTGATAACATATTAAAAACCTTTAATAAGTAATAATTGTATTCGGACTCTCAATTTTCAAACAAATTAAAAGTATGACTAAATTAGGCTAGTGAGAGTCTAGCAACGGTGAACGGCGCAATGATAGCAGTAGTGAACGGAGCAGTACTGTCGCTTCAGATTTCTATGATATTCAGTCTCAATTGTCTGTTCACAGTGGTAATTCTTGCATTTCTAACGATCATTTTAACATTAAGATAGATCCTATAGAATTCATTGAAACAACATCAGAATCTTCACTATTTAACATCAAAGAAGGTTGGTTTACAAACTTATCTGGTTTATCAATTCCTAAAAACGTTCAATATCTTTTACAATTAGGTGACAATTTTTCATTATCTTCTATTAATAAAAAAGAAAAGAATATTATTGGAATTTATTAAAAATATAGAAAATAATTTTATGAAAATTAAGCCTAGTAATATTTTAAGCATCAGAAATTATATTACACCGATATTAAAAAATTTTTTGTCATCTCACGTTCAAAACAATGTGATCAGTAGAAGATTGAATCAACTTGTACGTGTCACAAAGGAATTTTTTAGCAATAATCCAGATATAATTTTCACTAAAGCTGACAAGGGAAATATCACTGTGGCTTTAAATAAGAACATGTACATTTTGAAAGTTACAGAAATGTTGTGTGTTGTGTGTGTGTGTGTTGTGCTTCAAGATTTGGATACTTACAGTAAAGTCATCAAAAATCCAATTAACAATCTCACGAAAAAAGTTCACAAATTATTAATACGTTGGAAAAAGAATAACTATATTTCGGATGGTACTTACAAAAAAATATCTTGTAGTGAAGGCACGTTATCTTGCGCTTATGCACTTCCTAAAGTACATAAAAAGAATTGTCCTTTCAGAATCATTATTTCGTCAATTGATAGTCCTCTGCATTCTTTAGCTTCATTTTTACATAATCTCTGCAAACCTCTCAGTAGAATTGAAAATAGTTTTCAATTGGCACAAGAATTAAAAGGAAGACAATTGGGGACTAAGTACACATTAATTTCTCTGGACGTCATTTCGTTGTTCACTAACACACCATTAGATTTAGCAATTGAGAATGTGACAAATAGATGGAATTATATTAAAAAATCAACAAATATTCCAGAAAAGGAATTTTTTACAGCATTAAAATTAGTACTGAATTCGACTTATTTCACTTTTAATGGTGAAATATACATACAAACAAAAATTTGGCACTCCGATGGAATCACTTTTCTCTCCCATTACAGTTGATCTAGTCATGCAGGATTTAGAGACCAAAGCAATAGATTCATTAGGTTTTACATTGCCCTTTTACTACAGATATGTTGACGATATCGTGATGGCGGTTCCATCTGATATGATTGAATGTACGTTGACAACGTTTAATTCTTTACATCCGAGATTACAATTTATCTTGGAAATAGGAGGCAATAGTATTAATTTTTTAGATTTGACCAACATTAACAACAACGGCATGATAGAACTAGATTGGTACCACAAGCCAACTTTCTCGGGACGTTACTTGAATTATTTTTCTGCACATCCAACGTCTCAAAAGAAGGGTGTTATCATGGGTATGTAAGATAGAGCGATGTTACTGTCGAACCCTAAATTTCATTATAAAAATATTAAGTTTATAATAAATACACTACTCAATAACGACTATCCTGCAGAATTTGTTTTTAACACGATCAATGAGCGCCTAAAAAGATTTTGGTTTAACAAAAAAGTATCTAATAGTAAGGCTTCAAATAACGACACGGATACTGATCATGCACTGTTAGAAATGTTCTTAAATTTCATTAACTTTTAATGTACATTGGTGAATGAAGTTCAATTTCTCTGTAACTGAAAGGACTATTAATGCACATGTTAATGAGATTTAAGTTTACAGTAACTGAAAAATTAAGTGTAATGAAATTTAATATACTTTTATAAATGACATTTAATTATTCGTAATTGAAATAACTATTAATCTACATATTAATGAAATTTAATGTACTTTTACATTTACGAATATTAATAATATTTTAATTAAATTACAATTAGCAAACGTGGCTTTCAACAAAACTAAATTCTGAAAATGAGCATTTGCCACACACTGGATTTTTTTAGTGAAATAATTTATCTATTAATTGATATGCATGTATGCAGTCATTTAATACAGTACAAATAATAGAAAAGCCATAACAATTAATAATACATTGAATATAAACGTTTCGGCCTTTAATATGGCCTTCTTCAGTATAACTTGTTGTTGTAGAATATAATTCAATTGTGCGTGTACGATTATTAATACATTAATTATAATATTAAAGTAACGAAAGAACATTCCATTTTGTCAAATTAAACACCATTAAATAATTTGATTATAATCTTACATCAAGTAACAGTCATATAAGAGTAAGTCTAAAATTCAATTCAAAATTGCAACATATGATATTGTCAGCGATTGTTCCTTTCCATTTAATTTAAGTTGTCAATTTAGTAATTTAGTATAATTCCTATTTACAATTCATATCTATCTTAATTATGTCGTTATTTAAAATTTTGAGTTCAGTTTCCATTAAAAGATTACCAGAACGTGTATCATAGAAATTGTAAGTAAAAGTTCCAAAACTAGAATAATAAATAAAAGATTTCTCATACAATTTTAATAATTACTTATAATAATTTCAATTATTTACCTTAACTTAACATTTTTTTTCTATTCTCTTCTGAATCAGTTATGGAGGAAGTTACTTGTGGATAGACAACGTCCGTCATTTGTTTCCCTTTTTTTGTCCGATAATTATTCACAAAAGAATGGATTTTTTTTAAAAAAGATTGAAATCTGAGTTCGTTAGATGTATAATAATAAGAACGACATTTTCCTTTAAAATGATTTGAATCCTGAGTTCGTTATATATATAAGATGTTTTGAAGCGTATCTCAACTGTAAGGAAGGGAATCTTGGAAGGAGAAGGAAGAGAAGTGGTGGTAAAGTAAATTATTGCCATCTGTTATTTTTACTTAAAAACTACAGACTCATTTACGATTTATTGTGCATTATCGGTAAATAAGCATTAGGCAACTTTTCGGTATCTTTCTGTTCATTTAATCTTCTCTTTTGCTTCTTAATGTGAATCATTTCCGATATGGAACGCCTATAGAAAAAGGGCTCCAAATCCAAAATCTCCACCCCATCCCAATCCATATCATGATTATACTCAATACGATATTGTGAAACAACTGAAGGACAATTAGATCTATTAATATCCGCTCTATGTTCTTTTATTCTCGTTTTTAGTTTCCTTTTTGTTTGTCCTACATAAGAACATTCACAATTTAGACAGTTAATTTTGTAAACTAAATGACTGTTATCCATTTTATTGAGTCTATCTTTGCCAGTTTTAATAAATTTTGATAAGCTGTTTGTAGGTTTATACGCGATATTGATATTATATTTATCATATATATGTTTGAATTTTTCGGTTAAATTGCTAACATAAGGCAAACTAACAAATTTCTTAATGCCTATATCTGCGAAGTCGTTGTTCTTCATGGTTTTATGTTCAATATTATGCATTAATGATTTAATTCTGTTATTGATGGTACTGAACAAAAATTCTAAGGGATAGCCATTATTCAATAGAGTATCAATCATGACTGTAATATTTTTTGTGTGGAAACTGGGATGTGATAAAAATATTATTCTGTCTAGTAAGGAAATGACTATACCTTTTTTGTGTGTTATAGGGTGATTTGAATGAAAGTTAAGATATCTTCCTGACCAAGTAGGTTTTTTGTACAAATCAAAAATGATTCTTCCATTCTTAACTTTGATTGTAATGTCCAAAAAATTCACTCCACCATCTTCATTCTCTTCTACTGTAAATCTTATCCTATTATGTTGTTCATTAAATAATTTCAAGGTATGTTCAATTTGATTATACGGTAAGGCTAAAAGAATGTCATCGACATATCTAAAATAAATCGGAATTTCAATGTTAATTGTAGAGTGAATTTTCTTTTCTATATCCTCCATAACTACGTCTGAAATAATTAGTGAAAGTGGTGAACCCATCGGCATACCGAAAATTCGTTTGTAGAATTTTTTTTCAAATTGAAAATATGTCGAGTTCAAAATCAATTTGCATGATGAAATGAATTCTGTAATTGATAAGTTTGTGTGGTTTGATATTGTATCCCATCTGTTAGCTATCCCTTCAATTGCTAATTCTATTGGAATATTTATATACATAGAAACTATGTCAAATGAGCCTAATTTATAACTCGAATCAATTGGTCTACCATTTAATTTTTCTACTAATTCATAACTATTTTTTATGTATCCCAATTTATTTTTATTAAAACTCTTATTTAATATATCTTTAAGGAAATTAGCTAACGGAAATGTTATAGGGCTATTCACACAACTCACAATTAATCTAAGAGGAATATCAACTTTATGTATTTTCGGTAAGCCGTAGATTCTCGGAACCACACCATCAGTAACCAACATTTTAATTAAGCCTATTATTTTACCTACCATTATTTTAATTAAGCCTAATACTATTAACGCTTAACTTTTAATACGTTTACGTTTCTTACATGTCATTAACGTAAATTACTTTTCAGTTACAGATCTCGTACTTTTCATTAACGTGTAAATTAATTTCTACAATAATGTGTTCATTAATTTCAATACACACGTTCATCACATTTAAAACTACTGTAATTTAGTTTTTATTTACATCATTCATTACATTTAATTTCGTGCATAACCACATGCTTCCTTTACATGTTAATTAAAATTTATTGAGAAATTTCTAACAGTGTGTATCTTGGTTTGTTTTATCATATATTGATTCCATATCGGGAAAATTTTCATCAATTTGTAAGGATTCGGACATGAAATTAGTTTGTTAGTGATAATAAATTAAATAAATTTATTAAAGTACATAAGGATGTTCTCCCCAAATTTGACAATAAGAATGTGGTCTATAAACTTTTTTGTAAAGACTGTGATGCGACGTACGTGGGACAAACATACAGAAAATTGTATATTAGAATATCAGAACATCGGAGACATCTAAATTGGAATACTAACAGCCACTCTGTGATTACTGACCATCGTATTGAATTTTCGCATGATTTCGATTGGGAGAATGTCAGAATTTTGGATAAGGGGAAATTTTTGAAAAAAAGATTGATTTCGGAAATGGCATTTATACAAATGCAAAATAATGGCCATAATTTACGTTCAGATACGAAAGGATTGCATTACACTTATGCAGCAATGTTAGAAAGTTTCTCCTAATTTAATTGTGGATGTGTTAATTTAAATTATTCATGTTTTATTTGTTGACGAAAAAGTTTTATGTTCATTTAAGTTATTCAAATTTTATTCATTCGACGAAAATGTATTAGTTTTAAGAAATAATTGTTTATATAATTGTTATTTATTAATATGGTACTGTTCTGATCATTAATTTAATTTTTACGATTCTAATTTTTTACATAAAAAAATTTTTTGCGATTTTGATTGGAGAATGGAATAATGTACATGCGATTTCATCTTGAAGTTTATAAGCTTGCCTTATTGTTTTCGTACATGTTGACCTTTTACATCGAAAAATCCGAGCGACATGTCAATGTATACTGACAGTTGAAGATGTCGATATCATTCAAATTTATTATATTTAACACATCGGTCAATAAGTCCCGAGGCAAATAAAGAAAAAAACATTTTTTTTGGAAATTTTTTTTTTATTCATCAACATAGTTCCCTTCAAGGTTGATACAATCAGTCCAACGTCTTTCTAACATTTCGATACCTTTTTTATAAAATGATTTCTCCTGACCTTGAAAATATGCCTCACATTCAGCAATCACCTCGTCGTTGGAGTGAAATTTTTTACCAGCGAGCCATTTTTTTAGTTGTGCAAACAGCCAATAGTCGCTGGGGGCCAGATCTGGAGAATATGGTGGGTGCGGCAGCAGTTGAAAGCCCAATTCGTACAATTTCGCCATCGTTTTCAGTGACTTGTGACACGGCGCGTTGTCTTGGTGGAACAGACGACTACCAAGAGTACCGTCACTCACAGCGGTGTAACTTGGGAACTACTGGGCGGATTTTCATGAATTTTTTTTTCCTGTCATCTAAGAGATGGCGCGTGATGGTAACAAGAAGAAATTTTCGTTACCGTTGCCATTTCACAAAAAGCCTCGGGACTTATTGACCGATGTGTTAATTGTGATGTCTTGTGATTATTATATGGCTTCGCGACGCGCTTCATGTCCTATGGTGGTAACTCATTTAATGTTGTGAACTCAGGCATTATCTAATGAGAAAATTGTGTAATTGTTAGATTAACAACGCTGCATCTTTGCCAATTTGCGAGTGACTTAATCATCGAGGACATGTAAGTCAATCATATTGTAACTTTATTGCTGAGAATGACTCCAAAGAGAGTCGAAACGTCCAAATACAGAAGACTTTAAGTTAACATCTGAGTATGGTTTTCACCTATCATTGCGTTCACCGTTGCTAGACTCTCACTAGCCTAATTTAGTCATACTTTTAAAAACCTTTAATTTATTTCATAGTAGACTCCAATTTACAATGGAAAACAGAAGTAAGGGAATAAACTTTTTAGATCTGACAATAATTAAAAGCAATAATATTTTAGAATTTGATTGGTATCACAAGCCCACGTTTTCAGGGCGATACCTTAACTATTTACCTTCTCATCCAATTTCTTAGAAAAAAAAAGCACAGTGACAGAAACGATTGACAGAGCTATACTACTCTCAGATCCTAAATTTCATAACAAGAATGTCAAGTTTATAATTCATACTCTTTTAAAAAATAACTATCCAGCGGATTTTATTTTTAATATCATTAATTATCGACTAAAATATTTATTTCTCAAACGTGCTTCGTCAGAACAGGAGAATATTAATAATAATAATGTTGATGAGGATAAAGATCAAGAACCATGGTTTTTGAAACCATATTCTTCAGTAATTGAGAGTAAATTTAAGATGATTAGTAGGAAGGAAAAGTTTAAACCAGCGTATTACAGAAACAATAAATTTATCAGGGAATACTTAAAGATAAGCTCCCAAAAAACACAAATAGAAATGTAGTTTACAAGATTTCCTGCAGGGACTATGATGCGTCCTACGTAGGACAGACAGGCAGGAAAGTCGGTACTAGGATATTGAAATATCAAAATCACATAAACTGGAATACACAGATCCAATCGGTAATCACGCACCATAGATTAAACTTCAACCACAAATTCGATTAGGAAAATATTAAGATACTTGATACAGAAGCCTCTCTAAATAAACGTTTAATACCTCAAAAATCACACATATACATTTACAAAGAAATGGGCTCAATTTGCGTTGTAATACTGAGGGACAGCATCACACTTATGCTTCGATGTTAGACAATTTCGAAAAATGCCAACATGTCCGATCTCATCGATGTTTAAATATGTGTACGACTGTGAATTGTAAGCTTCTTGTAAATCGTTTATTTATGCTTGTTGTTGGTTGAATCCGACGGAGTCTTTAATTTTCTGTTCTTGTTATCGTTTTATTTATTACTCGTTTCTTCTTTGTATTTTTTAACGTTAGACACTCCGGACTATGAATTCTATAATTGTGTCTAGTTTTAAAAACTTAGTTTATATTTTTTGTATTCAAGAAATCCAAAGCTTCTGAACATGCTTGTGAGTCCGTTAAGGTGAGTTACTCATTAATTATTAATGAAGTTTTCATAAATGACTGTTGAATTAGCGTCCACTCCACACTTGGAAACCTGCACAGTTACTTTCCTTGATGGACTACCAAGTTATTATGGGTGATATTTACTGAAGAAAAAGCGATTGTATGACAGTGTTGCCAGATGACCTCAATGCAACCCCCCCAAGCCAGCCTATATTTCCCCCTAGATTGGTAATAAAACCCCTAGATTAAAAAAAAGACATATATATATATATGAAATGAAAATGTGTTTATGGAATGATTTTATTCGAACGACGTACTTAATTTAATTTTACATGAAGTATAATAAATATGTATTCTTCTAACTTTATTAAGTATGTATTCTTATAACTTTGTAGAATTAGCATTCTATGAATGAATCTAATATTTCTTCTACAAAGTTAGAAGAATACATAGTTTCCGAATTAAATTTATTCAGCATATCTTCAGTGGGTTCAAAAGCGATACAGCCATTTGGTAAATTACTTCTGATGCGCAAAATAGTATCTGCAGTTTCTACTGACATTCTATTTCGTAACTTATCTTTAATGATATTAATAATTGAGAATATTCTCTCAACGCTCGCATTAGAAAAAGGTAAACTCATTAAAGCTAAAACTAGTTTGGATATATGTCCAAATCTTTTGTGTCCGCCTGCGTTAACAATTTTATTAATTTGCATCCAATAGTCTTCCGATGAAAAACTAATGTTAACCGTATGCAAGAGATTCCACTCTGTAATTGCTTCATCAACGTCTCCGCAGATACCTTAAATCGTAAATAGCAATATCGGTTATATCCGGCTTCATTTGACTCGTTGCCAATTGAGGTGAGAAATTGCTAATACTTTTGAGTAGTTGAATATTTTCTGGTAATCGCTTCTGAAGCTCCCTGCACAATTCCACTAAGAATTCTTTGCATCGCCTTTTAATATTCTTAATTTTTTCGTATGTTTTATTCTGGAGTCCGTGGACAGCATTATTAAATTCATATCCTAGATTTATGCAATCAGTGGACATTAAATAATTTAAGAAATCAAAGTTTTCCAAATTTATTATGCACGTCTTTTCGAGTTGCTGTGGTACTACGATTTTTTGCAAAAGTAAATAAAATAATTCATTTAAATCTTCGAATAACTTTAATGGATCAACTGAGTCAGACTGAAACAGTTAATTTGTTTAAAGCAGTAACTTTTGATAAAACAGAAGACAGGAAAATCAGATAAACTCGATTGTCTTCATCATTGTACATTTCGTACAACTGTTCTGCAGTATAACATCGTTCTTTTTCCGCAACTAACTTAAAATGTAATTTAAAGCATCCCATTGACTTAAAATCGTTTTTATGGCTTCATTTCGTGCTAACCATCTAGTGCCCGAGAGCTTAGCTATTTTCTTTGGCTTCTTACCATCTTCGCCGTTTATTAATTGATAAATGGACTTGTATTGCACTTGCCTTTTTGTGCTATAAGAAAACCAATTGTGGTTTTCTTATAGCACAAGCTTTCACGAATCAAGAAGTCAAGATGTTTAGGCAATACGCGGAATGCGTACTCTGCGGACAAATGACACAGACATTTAACTGTCACTAGGTGCGGAATTATGAACTTTAATTTCGATGAAAAAGAGTTATGCTCTCCAACCATAACATTTGCGCCGTCAACGCCAATGCCGAGGTTTTCTAATTTTAAATTATCATTTTTTAATTGATTCGTGAAAACTTGAAACAAGCTTTCAGCATCTGCTGTTTCTATTTCGATAAGTCTATAGAAACTAGTAACTACTTTCTCTTTCGCTTTGCTAAAATATCGTATCATTATACATAGTAATTTTTTCGTGTCTACAGCTGTGCTTTCATCGACTATTGCAGAATAAAACTCGTCACCAATATCGTTCACTAAATCGGCAAGCATACACGGCGCAATTACATTTTTCATCAATGATGTACATTTTGTTCTATGCAATTTGATGTATTTTAGAAATTCGAATTTACTGTCTAAATTCATAACTATAAATCCTAAGTGGTCAATAGAATTAATCGAGCAGTGTTCTGCCACAAAAGTTGCAAGCTTCATCTCTGCTATTTTCCTTTTTTCGCTGATTGTTTTCTTTGCAAATAGTGTGATTTTTGGGGTTGTGGCATTTTCGATCTGTTCTTTTACTAAATTCTTGTGTTTTTTTGCCTGCGCATGGACCTGTAGATCTCTTTTATGCGTTTTGATCTCATTTTTGCAGTATTTGCAAAACGCATTGATCGAATTCGCTGGTGAAGCAGTTAGCCAATCTATATTTATAGCGTTTTCGGCCCGACCGGGTTTGCACCAACCTGGGTTGGATTAATGACGTTTTGCGCTCTCCTATTGGTAGAGCGTGTGACATCAACCAATAGAAAAGATTAATCCAACCCAAGTTGGTGCAAACCCGATCGGGCCGAAAACGCTATTAGAATTAAAATATTTGAATATATAAATCTGAATACATAGGTAAATCATTAATTTAAAACAAATGGGAGGATTAATTATTGTCATTGTCAGAAGATTAACAAACCGTTTGATAAAATAATACTCAGCAAACAAAGTGACGTCAAATGACGTTTCAATGACGTTTTATTAACGTTAGATACATCATTAACACGTATTAAGGCGTGACGTATTTAACGTCACTTTGTTTGCTGAGAAGCTACATTGCTATTTCGGCGACGCTGTCAATTTTATCGACGAAATAGTTGCGACGAGGAAGACCCCAGTGAGAAATGACAATGAAATCGATGTCGAATCGATTCAATCGATGTTGATTCGAAGTCGATTTCATTGTCATTTCTCTGTGGGAGGCGATCTTACAGGAATCATCGCGACGATTTTGCGATCAGCATCAGTAGTAAAGTGCCCAACGAGCATGTATGAATCTGATTGGGAACAGTATAAGTGTAAAGTAAAAAAGGATAATATCGTGGGGATCGACGAGGCCGAACTGTGGGAGGAAGAGTATGTGAATGCATCGTGTACTGAATCAGAAGAAACATAAGTATATATAATTTACATTTAAAAGTTATAAGAATATAATCAGGGACAATTCAGAAAAAATTATAATTAATGAAATTATGCAATGCAACTCAATTAATATATGTACATTAAATTTTTAAGTTTGCCGATTAAAAGACATAAACCTAATAAAAGCATCCAGCGGCCAATTCCATCCCAAACATCAATCGATAAACTGTTTCAAGACCTTAATCCTACTTCTACTATCCCAGAAATACATATCCAAGAAGAACCTGAAAAATTGGCTATTAATGAAAACAACACAATTCATGATACAAATAATTTTCTGTTACCAGTTGAATATGATTCTGCAAATGTGACTACAATCGATGTATCCTCCTTAAATTTGCCCCTTCATTCTCAAGACGACTTGGTATTGAAAGAAAGTAAGTATAAATTATTCTATATTGGTAAATTGGAAATTTGTATTTCATCTTTGATTTATTAGTTTAATTGTCCAGATTTCTAGGTTTTTGTTGTATTTAGAATTGCTTAATTGCTGACGTTTTATATAAACATTATATTTTTCTTCAAGGGTTGGTAGTTCTCTGATAATAATTTTGTGATTCTAAAGACAGAGATAAATCGAAAATCTGTTAAAATACATTAAAAATTATGATAATAATCATTATTATTAATATCTACTTTCTTTCAGTTTTGCAAATAATTTTGGACGTACAAGCTAGTCAAACAAGAATGGAAGAACACCAAAAACTCTTTGCAGAAAAAATGAATGTAGCAGTTTTAAAACTGTCACTTACAACGGATAAAGTATATACTATGCTAAAGGGCATACAAGATTCTTCACTTGCAGATTCTTCCATGCATATCAATCCAAATAGCAGTATCACCGAGCCTCTCAATTTATTTGCGCAAAAATTTATATTTCCATTAAATACAGTATCAGATGTACTAAATTTTAACAAGGAAATTTTAACTAATAAAGAATATAGAATGTATTTGGTAAGTTTTTATTTTTGTAATTCGTACTCTTAATAACTTTTTGATCTTGGTGCGTCAAATAACAGGAAGTTTTTTCCGCTCGTATAAAGTAGATTATATCATATCAATTATAATTGTAATTATATGTGTATTGTAAATAAAAATTACTGTTATTGGCTTTTAAATAAAATGACAGAAATAATAGTTTTAAATATATTTATGAATAATTAGCATTTATTATTGATAATTTTTTAAAAACATCTTATTTTCAGATTGACACATATAAGACAATTGGTGAAACAGAAGGAAACGAAGAGGGAAAGAACGTGGCAAAAAATATAGTCGCTATTTTTTTTTTCGAAATACGTTCTGACTCTCTTCTCCTGGACTAGTGTATCGAGAACTACTGGTATTGAGAAAAAAGAATGTTTTCAATTGTGTGACGGAATTTTGTCATTAATAAATGATTTAACTGCTATGGCTGATTCACGTTGGAATGTTTCGAAAAATGAAAAATTGTTCAAAAATCACGTTTTGAAACATGCCAAACAAATAAATGCAGCCGTTGAAAAGAAAAAAGAAAAAAATATCAATAATAACGTGCAATTAGTTGATACTATTTATAATAATGAGCCAGAAGTTAACAATAAAGAAGTAGAAGAAGTGGAAAAAGATGAAACGCATAATATTGCTATGTAAACAAAATCAGTTTGTATATATTATATACAATATACTTTTTTTAAATACAATATATTCTACATGAATTATTACATGTAATTTTTATATTTAGGGTATGTATTAACGGAAAAAAAATAAACTCAGAGTGATATTGTATACAAAATAATTTACACTTTATATCGTTAAAAGAATATAATTTTGGAGCTTCTAAGTCACATATATATTTATTTCCGTTCATAGTATTTATCGGCTTTCCTTTTGATGCGTATATATTAAGACGAGACGAAGTAAAAGGTTTGACAAAAAAGTCATATATATTTTGTAAACACGCACCGAATACATGAATTTTCTTTTTAAATACAGTAGCATTTATCATAGAAACGATATCATTATTTTTGATCATAAAGTACTTATTTTTATCGTCATTTGATAAAATAAAATTCTTAGACAAATGCAGTGTCTTGTAAACACCTGAACACATTGACACTTCATGATTTTCGTGGATAATCTTATTTTTCAAAAAGATGCCAGAGTCATCCTCACGTTTCAAATTTAATTTCGATAACTCTAGAACTCTTCTGCTTATCTGACTTAGTGGCAAATTACCACTTCGAATTAAAGATTTTAAGTGTCCAAGGCAATTTTCAAATGGATAGGAACTTATTCCTGGTAGAGGCCCAAACTTTCTAACGTCATCAACTACATGACATAAATTATGTACGTTGCTACTAATGGAATCAATTCCATAAATGTCAATGAAGGTTTCGATATAATTATTTAATAATCGTTCAGCAATATCTAAATACTGCGAATAGTAATTACATGAAAGAATAGTGAGAACAGCGTTAAGTGTTAAAAAATGTTCGTATACGTCTGACGGCAAAAAATCTTTCAAAATTACTGGACCAAGATAGAGTCCAAATGTTCGGTACTCAGAACCTTTCCAGAATTTTAAGAATTTTAAAGTTCTTATTTGTCGATGAATATCATTTGGTTTAGTTGCATTACAAGTTTGTAGCATTTCTGATATTGAATCCGCTTGTGCTTTTGACCATTTCGTACGGAAATTGTAACTACCCTCGCGCCATCCGTATAAGCATCTGCGTGTAAGACCTGCGCGGAATTGTATAATATTAAAATAGAAAATATACTAATATGTGAAGTCCCAATATCAAAATATACCTAAATCAAATAAATGGAGGGAATCTGCAATTACGAAATCTTCTACCATGTCAATATCTAACTCCGTTAGAGGAGTATCTTCTTTATGATGATCTTCATCTATTTTACTGCGAAAGCTCTCATTGGTTCTGCGAGGGCAATCAATTTTAGGATAACTCATATGCCTTCCTTTTTTATCCCAATCTCCTACTACAGTACATTTTATACAACTTCCATATTCAGCATTTGAACCAGGAGTGCCTATAATTTACCACATAATGCAATTGAAAATGTTTGAATTAAAGCATGTTTAAATTAAAGTAACTATGATGAAACATTTCAGAGCAGTTCCCTCAAGTTACGTTAAATAATTGTGTTAAAAATTCAAATAAAACTTTGATTCTAATATTGTACATAATAAGAACTGATTTTTTTAATAAATTTCA
Organism: Trachymyrmex cornetzi; assembly: GCF_001594075.2. Lineage (NCBI taxonomy): Eukaryota > Metazoa > Arthropoda > Insecta > Hymenoptera > Formicidae > Trachymyrmex > Trachymyrmex cornetzi. The sequence goes on along the minus strand of NW_017299852.1, from coordinate 48,581 downwards.
CATCATCTAATAATATGAACATTCAATAATAAAATTCAGAATTTAAAAAAAAATAGAATCAATATTTAACAACTTAGTTCTTGTAATAAAATGTACCTTTAATAAAACTTCTAGCTTGCGTATCACAAATGAAGCATTCTATCTTGACATTTACTTCATGTCTACCGATTTGCAAGCCCTCTCTGCAAATTTCCTTCAATTCTTCAATAAATTGCTTAAAAAATAATTGGAGAGGCGGTTTGCTATCACCATAATAAATCGCTGCAACCATTGGTTGTATATGAGACATGTTTTTGATGATAAAAGAAATTGGCCAGAATTGATGCTGAGAGCCATTAAACGGTAACATGCCGTCGATATTAAATACTAACGATATTGTCAGTGGTTGGGAAATATCACAAATCGAAAGAGTTGATAATAAATTTGATTTAATTCCATTATACCAAAATTTCCCTGTTCCCATTTCAATAATATCGGTGGATAAAGGAGTTTTTAATAGAGTTCTTGCATCTTTTGGTAGCTCTGTCATACCGTGCGATCTCAATATCTTTAATAAGCTAGTGACAGAAGCCAGAATCAATTTGTATGCAATCGCCCAATCTGACAGTTCATTTAACAATGACAATTTATCATTTATTAATTGCTCTTGATTAGTATCTGTATCATCTTGTTCAGGAATCGAGTCAAACTCTTCATCATTAACTAATACATTATAGTTATCATTTGCTGTTGATGGTTCTGTCGAATTTACTAACTGATCATTGTGAACGACACTGGCACTTGCATAACTTGTAATATTATCAATGTGTGCACTTTCACGTATACTCTCATTGTTATTGTTTTTATTTTTTCTTAATTTTCTATAATAACTTGACGTTAACCAATATGGTTTATACTTGGTTCGCTCTGACATTCTTTTTCTTATTTAATTGTTTCTATACTACACACCTATATTATATATAAATCAGTCAAGAGTGTACTATATGAAGTAGAAGACTCAAAATTGACATACAGGATTATATGGACTTTTAGGGCAAGACTGGTTCAATTTACTTTGAAGTCAATTTTGTTGGTCATTTGGATCAAGTGTTGACTAAATTTACCTAATAGGTAACTTTCCTTGGTAATCTCGACTTCGAAGTTAGCAGTGACATCATTCAAATATCAACGAACGTCTTTAAGTCAATAATTACTAGACTGCGGAACTTTATGCAAAATACTTAACTGAATATTAACTATTGGACAGTTTTAGCAGTCAATCGTTGTTTGTTAAAGAGTTATTAAAAGGTGAAATAAAAAGATTGAGATTGACATCTGTAAATTTACAAAATTGCAAAATATGCATTTTATGCAAAACATTCAGTTAAGTATTTTGCATAAAGTTCCGCTGTCTAATAATTACCTTATTTTGACAACTTGAAAGTCTATTCGACTTTGAAGGCATAAATACAGTTCGATATTAGGTAATTTATAACCTCAGAAACTTATTAATCATTACCAGATTCTGAGAGAATTTACTAGATCAAAATTAAGTAATTTTTTACCTATCAAGAACACTTTAAACGCAAATGGACTTTGAAAACATTAATACGTTGAAATTAGGTAATTTTTTACCTGCGAAGAAAACCTCAAATATAATATTACTTTTATGACATATTTTAGGTCGAAATTTAGTCATTATTGTCTTAATTAGGGCAATTTTGCTTTGGATTGGTCAGGATGCCCTGTTTTGCTGCTTGG
>NW_017299852.1:44860-46714 GCF_001594075.2 Trachymyrmex cornetzi | reverse complement strand
CAATCCAAAAAAATGGTTTAAATTCCTTTTAAATGAAATTATTATATCACAATTCATTCAAAGACATTTCCTCTTTCAACTAAAGTAGTGGTCATGTAATTTCTCCTTCAAAACATTATTATACAAAACATTATCACGAAATTGCGTTACCTTGCTCAATTTAAGTGTTACCACAAAAAATTAAAGAATTAACCGAATAAAATAAAAAAATTTAATTTAAATAGAAAGTATCAACAACTGTGGTGCCAAGTTAAAATCTACTATCAAAATGAAAAGTAAAAAGTGATACTATCTTTATTATTTACTTAATTCAAATGGTACTATCTTTAATTTTTATGCAATGAAACCTAAGTATACGTGTACTTATTGAAGAATATTCCTATTCCAATCCAAATGGTTTAAATTCCTCTTAAATGAAATTATTTATTATATCACAATTCATTCAAAGGCATTTTCTCTTCCAACTAAAGTAATGATTATTTAATTCTCCTTCAAAACATTTTGAATATAAATAAGAAGGATAAGAATATAATACTTAGATAAATAATATAAATAAGAAGCATATTAATAAGAAAAGTCAGACTGATATTAAAAAATTCGAACGAAAAATAAGAAAAATTAAAATATAATAACATATTGGTAGTATAGTAGTAAAGCATGAATGTAAATAAGAAGGATAAGAATATAATACTTAGGAAAATAATATAAATAAGAAGTAAATAACAAATATTAATAAGAAAAATCAGAATCATATTAAAAAATATGAACGAAAAATAAGAAAAATAAAAACCATCCCCAATGAGAGTTAAAATATCTAGCATATGTGTATATATGATTGAGTTATAGAGTCGTGTAAATTATGATCATTGTGAATTCTATTAAGTTTAAATCAAAGAAAAATAAATTTAGATTTGTAAGACATGCATTATGAAAGAGAATTTATTATTACTTTTAAATTATATTAAAATATTACTTTTAAATTATATACAATTATCTTTTATTATTTATTTATTAATTACCATTCCAATTTTTAATTGTTCTTATAGTTTTTCTTACTTTATCTAGCAGCGCCAAGAGTTATTACTTTAGTTGGAAAAGGAAATGCCTTTGAATGAATTGTGATACAATAAATAATTTCATTTAAGAGGAATTTAAACCATTTGGATTGGAATAGGAAGATTCTTCAATAAGTACACGTATACTTAGGTTTCATTGCATAAAAATTAAAGATGGTATCATTTGAATTAAGTAAATAATAAAGATAGTATCACTTGAGTTTTACTTATCATTTTGATAGTAGAATTTAACTTGGCATCACATTTGTTGATACCTTCTATTTAAATTAAATTTTTTCATTTTATGCGGTTAATTCTTTAATTTTTTGTAGTAACACTTGAATTGAGCAAGATAACGCAATTTTGTGATAATGTTTTGTATAATAATGTTTTGAAGAAGAATTACATGACCACTACTTTAGTTGAAAGAGGAAATGTTTTTGAATGAATTGTGATATAATAATTTCATTTAAAAGGAATTTAAACCATTTTTTTGGATTGTAATAGGAAGATTCTTCAATAAGTATACGTATACTTAGGTTTCATTGCATAAAAATTAAAGATAGTACCATTTGGATTAAGTAAATGATATCAATAAAACTTAAAATTATAACTCTCGAAAATGTCAAATAACATAAACATTAATGGGCTAATGAGAGTCACAGCTGCGGTAATTCGTGCGAGAAAGAAACAATTTTTATTATATATAATACTTATTAATTTTAGACGTTTCGGCTCCAATTCGGGCCATCCTCAGTAATTCGCATTGATATAATAATCATTTCGTCTTCATGGCTGG